>NW_014577145.1:64002-71635 GCF_000485595.1 Priapulus caudatus | reverse complement strand
AGAAGGAGAGAGAGAGTAACAGTCGGAGAGGCAGCTGGAAAAACAGATGCCGTATGATGGTCATATCATAGAACAGCCCACATTTTGCTCTACAGCCGTGCTACCGTTGAATTAGCACTGGCCAGAGAACATTCTAAAATAAGCATCGCCGTCGGCTTCGCTTGACCAGTGCCACGAGTCAATGACACATATAACACTATAAGCTCCCATCACAGGTGCAGTTAACGTGTGTGCCTACTACTCGTGATAACACGTACGCGTTCTATAGGTGCGTCAAAATAATCACCCCCGCGTTTCCTGGTAGGCTATATAGCTGTACGTGCCTGCCGGCGGTGATGACTCAGACTCATGTATACTCATATACCCGTTCGTTGTGCGTTCGCTTTATTTAGTGACGATGTATGGCACCGACCACGACGGGAGCAGAGTGACTGGCAGCTACTGCACATCGCGTCTCGCCGATTTCGTTTTGGATCCCGACGTGGCCAGCATTCGTTCCGTAAGCAGCGTTAAGTTCTTTTTTTTTACGATGTTTTATTTTTATTTCGGTACGTTTTCGTCTATGGCTCTATGTGTTAGAAATACTAGCTATACGATCAGGTAACGCAGCGATGCAAGCTTAGATACTCAATTCCTTGTGCTCGAGTAAGAAATTGTGCTTTATGTTGGGTACTATAATGGTCACAGATGGTCAAACGAATGTTTCAATCGATAAACCCATGACTAATTGGCATTCAACTCTGTATTGGTGTATTATAAACTGCCGTTTATGTTGAGTCGGTTTCCACAGCGCTATATATTTTAGTAGTGTCATAGCCAGAGGGTTTGTGTCATATTCATGCTCTTGGGTGTTGTCTCCCATGTTTCGCTGCTACTCGTCTGCCGGCCTGTAATTAAAGAGGCAAGTAGGGCATCGGCCCTTTACCTGAACTAAACGAGAATACTGGACCGTCTTCTACATGTATTCTGCACCACATGTGGCTAACCGTCGGTCACTGTATTAGAATTTGTCATTGAGTAGACAGGTTTGGGTAAGACTGATGAGGTCTTGATGATTCTAGTATAACATTCTCATATATTAGAGCGTAACGTGTAAGTCCACTTATGTGTTTGGTGCGGTCTGTTCATGGGGTTCATGGTGGTTCGTTATGGGGAAAACCTTAAATTGTAAAAAAGGTCATGCATTTCAGTTCAGCAACTTAAGAAAATTCTGCTATAGCGAAATTGGGCGTCTAGAAAATTACTTTAAATACATGGTATACCTACACCTGACACACGTTATTCACTTTTCAATTTATTTCACGCTAGAAATCTAGTATATATATGGACGTTTTTGCACCCGTACTATATTGCTGTATTCGTTCCATTTCATTACTATTAAAGTGCCATCTTTCTTATACATCGGCATACCGAGTTGATGTGAGAGTGAGTGCAATGAAGCGCAAATTTTGCTCGTAAGGTATCGCCCATAGATGGTAGCGCTGATGTCGTTATAGGCGAGTAGTAAACTTGTAACCCGTAACCCCGTAACCCGTTTAGTTTGGTAGATTACTGTTCGCGCTATTTTTCAGTGAAAGTAAGTGAACCTTCGCCTCGTCAACTTCTTTCGGCGAAGTTGCAATAGGTTGTATCACAGATCGTTATTAATATTATTATTATTATTATTATATATGTATATGTATGGTCATACCGATTTTTTTTATATTTATTCATATTTTCATACCTCTTTCATTCTCCAGGGAAACGCAGCGGCGCAATGTGTGCGCGTAGTGTTTGTGACTGTGTACGTGCGTCGTATTTGCGAGCGCATGCGCCTGGGTGTGTGTCTGTGTGTGCTTGCATGTTTGAGCGTCTTATAATGACTCCTATATTGCAATATCTTCTTGCATTCTTGCCAACAGTTTCTGGCCGAGCTGCATCACGAAACCTCCGTTACTAGATGGTGCTGCCCCCTGGATGACGCACAAAAATTTATGCTGAGAAGCGAAGTATTTCATGACGAGCCAGCTGCCGTGCTGTCGTATTACGAGGTATGATAGATATATTGCTGAAGCTCTTTGAAAGGTTATAAAACTGTAGCCTAGCTGCATATATATATACAATACAAACATTTATATATATGAATGTATATGCTATATGTGCTTTATCCTACTTGCGTGTGCAGCCGTCGCCCTAAAACCAAACCTGTTATTATAGTATTTCTGATCTATCTAGTTATGGCTTTATAGTATTATACTCTCTATTTTTGCTATTCTTTCTTCAACACATGTACGACGCACACGTTTTTTTTATCTTGATAAAAATTCGAGTGAAGTTTTCTAGTTTTACGTATGTTGAAGGAAATGTACTCGGATGCACGACGGTGTACGTGGCACAGAAGGTTCAAGAAATGTATTTGTGTATAGAAGTCTTCTTGCAAAAACCCCACAGCAAAATAACATATTTAGGACTTGTAGCCTGCGCGTGACCTGTGTACCTTAAAGCAATTCGCTCCATGCTTACCAGTCTGTGTACCAGTCTCAAATGATGGCATGCACTACAACAAAGTATTACCTTATTTATTTCATATAATTTACAGATATATGACAAACTAAAGGAACGGTTGCCCACGATCTGGGATTGCGAACTCAAGGCCGATGAATGGTTCGCCATTTTTGGTCAGAACTGCCCTGTTAGACAGGTAAACCTTAGCACAAGATGTAAAACCTATAGCGTGAAATGTATTTATTTTTTAATTAAAGGCTGTAGCCCCTCACGTGGCTATTGATATATATCACGAGTACATCATAATGGAAGGTATTATGGTATATAATGTATCTAATCCAACTACTATGTACACTACGAAATATATACAGTTTCTAAATATTTGTCTTAACGTATATTATATTATCTTTTCTGTAAGGGGGCGCCAGCAGTAAGCTGCGGAAGATAGTTGCATACAGGCAGCTTCGCACGTTGAATTTGTCTGATACCGTGACTCTCTCCTTGCCAAGCGCTTCCCCGTGGAAAATGTTTTTTTTCTCCTCATTCTGGTTTAACCTTTGTTAAATGACAAAACATTTCGTTAAATTCAGTAAATTTATACTATCGGCTCACATTTCTCTTTATGTCTTTCTACAGGCGAATGTTCTTCGAGATGCTGGCATAGCTGGCGCCATCGCGTGGGCACTTGACACAACTGACGTTAGCGATGTCTATAGTAACATTGTGTGTCCGCCCTGGCAGGCAATAACGCGTGCTTCTAGTACTATCGGCGGGAGATTTGTTGAGGTTGACTACAGCGATGGTGATGTTTACCCTCAGCCGTGGTCATCAAAGGTTCTCAACATCGCTACGGGTTACGGGACGAATAACGGACTTGCGATTCCTTATTCATGTAGCGTCGCTAACAACACGCCTCATGCTCAACAACAGTGTGCCTTGAACGCAAAGTCCAAGCGTGTCCCGTGGGGTACTCAAGTCACGCGCATTAAACCGGTTAAATCCGACGAAATTTCGTCATCACCAGACAATTCTACCGACCCGACATCGACTGATTGTCAGGTAAAGGTCAGCGGCGCAAATAGCTCGACCACTCTCGCCGCACCCACTGCGCGCAAACCTGCGAAGACCGGACAAAAACCCAAAGCGAAATCGGTGAAGATGGTGGACAAATCTACGCAGACGTCGTCCTTCCAGCTGTACGTGAGAAGGTCGTCGTCGCGGACTCCGTCTCCGGTTCCCGCCGCGCTGAGACTGAGGGAAGCCGAGATGCGGAGGCGGCAGGGTGCGCGCGCATCGTCTGACGTCATCGTTAGGTCTCCGCCTGCCATGGCAACCAAAGACCTGCTCGCGCTCGAGGAGGACACAACGAAAGCCATCTTCTCGGACCTGGTGAACGAGATGTTCCCGGCCGTAGATTGTCGAGACGAGAGCACGAACCTGTTCAGGTCGCTGAATTCCAGGCAGCAGCAGCGCTGCATTGTGATGGTTGTGACTCTACTCGTGATTTTCTTCTCGATCGTTGTCTGACTGCCGTGAGCTCGAGACACGCGATTCCGAGCACTTACGGTCGCTTCACTTCCAGAATTATATATATATATATATATATATATATATGTAGTCATGTGATCGAACGAGCATTATTACGCGTGCACAACGTCACCATGTGAAGTGAACACCGTGTTTGCATAGCTATTTATGCAAATCTAACGGTGTACGCCGTGGTGAAGCTCAAACTCAGGGTTATTAGATAAATAGTCATTATCCACTACCGTGTAGTTGTAGCAACGTAGATTCTAAATACTATCACTATATATCCCATCCGCCAAAACAATACCCACTGTGATAATGAGTTTGTGTGCGAATATTACGTAGTGTAGAACCCCGGTTATAGAGTTGAGTAATAACAGCTTACAATTTTTGATTACCCTGATGTTATGACATGAATTTTTACTAGTTTGGCACAGACCTAGCATTTGTTAGCATCGCGTCGTGTAATAGATTATCGCGTGTGTGTTAGTCGTTTACTTACACTGCCGGTGAACCGTATATATATATATATATATGAAGAAACCTAGCGATTGTCGGCAAAGTGCCAGCAGTAGTCGTTTACTTACACTGCCGGTGAACCGGTGATGCAAGGACCGTACGTTGTAGTGAGTATAGTGACGTCACCATCACGCGCACGCTCGCTATGTAAACAGATACTGCCACCGGCAGTGCGCGTGAATGCAATCCGCAATAACTCTCGAACTACTTATTTGGCCTCTATTATTTCCAATATAAAAGGACACACTAAGTTCCATGATAATCGTAATAATCGGATATATATGCTGATGCAAAGTAGCGATATCGAATCAATGAGAGTTTGCTAGCAATCGATATTGTCACTGCAAGCTGAATGAGAAATGCAAATGACGCCATGCACTAGTAGCTGTCTTAATTCTCGTCTGCAAATCGATTCAGAAAATATGCGCTACCAGTAATCCGCAATAGGTATACCAGTAAGTCGTAATCCGCTACAGTAATCTGTGCTAACGGTGTTTCAACTAGAAGCTAGGTGGCATATGCGCCTTCTGGTGAAAATTTATGAAATATTTATGTAGTTCAGTGAAATAACGGAATACACAAAAATAAACCAAATACCTCGAAAGTACCTACAAAGTTCCTCCCTGAAGTCAAGATTCAGACAGCTGTGAAAATAGCCCACAAATAAGCAAGTACAAGCAAGCCACATTTTTTCATCAATGTCATCAGACCTAAATAATACCAGAGTAATTAATGCACGCCAAAACAATTAAGGTAGACCTAAAGGGTCATTTCGCATTTACCAGCATTAGTCTGCCCATGATTTATAATGTCAAACTTAATAAACATTACCTCAAAAGTTACCTATTTAACTTCTTCATACATATTCAAATGTTACCACGAATGTAGCTTTGCTCCTAATTGCTATATTCCCGTACATCACCAGAATTCAAAGATATACTAAGTGACTAAAATACACGATAAGGTCTGCGATAATTCCTGCCGCTGCTCTAAACTCTGATTACTTCTGATTACTTCTGATTACTTCTGATTATTTCTCTGGTTACTTCTGATTACGTCCAGTTATAGACAGATATCAGAATTCACATATTATTTTTATTATTGTTTAATTGTTATTATTTTACTGCTGATTATATTGAACAGTATCTCGACTAAGATAGCGAGATCCCTCGCCATATCTTGCCTCGTGCAACCCCGATGCAAGACACGATGCAATATATGTACAAACAACGCGCTCATAGCATGACATCAGCGCTATAATAACACTTAATAATAACTCCGAACGGGGAACAACTATCGGTCAAGGCCAATAACTGCATGACTACGCGCACACGCGCGGGCTTTTTACGTGTCCACGCCGCAAGACACGATGCAAGATGTGCAAACAACGCACTCATAGCATGGCATTAGCGCTATAATATAACCACACGTAACTCCGTACGGGGAACAACTATCGGTCAAGGCCAATGACGCTCATAGGGTCTATGTCCCCCAGGGTACTGCCGGAACGTACCCTAGGTACGGTCCGGTATACCGGAACGTACCCTGGTAACTATTTTATATGGTTAGGGCTATGGTTAGGGTTAGGGTTAGGGTTAAGGTTAGGCTTAGGGTTAGGGTTAGGGAGTAGGCGTAGGCGACTCCCTAGACTCGTTAGTGGAGTAAGCGAGGTACGGTCCGGCATATTAGATAGTACCAGGGTACGTTGTGCCAATGACTGCATGACTACGCGCACACGTGCGGGCTTTTTACGTGTCCACGCCGCAAGACACGATGCAAAATGTGCAAACAACGCACTCATAGCATGACATTAGCGCTATAATATAACCACACGTAACTCCGTACGGGGAACAACTATCGGTCAAGGCCAATGACTGCATGACTACGCGCACACGCGCAGGCATTTTACGTGTCCACGCCGCAAGACACGATGCAAAATGTGCAAACAACGCACTCATAGCATGACATTAGCGCTATAATATAACCACGCGTAACTCCGTACCACAGGCACTTGGAACGTCTCAATAAAAAAATTAATGGTAAATAAACACGAAATATGTACCAAAGTCTTAATGTTTCTCTACTCTATTTCGCCTATAATCACCGGTAAATGCCGGTCAAATGCTCATCTGCAACACACAAGTACACCGCACGCCCGCCCTGTGCTGCGTGCACAAACAACATGAATAAGAGAGTGTTGTTATTATCTCCTCTTGTTGTTATTATCCTTTCTTGTTCATGTTGTTTGTGCACAGCTCGGGCGTTCGGTGTACTTGCGTGTTGCAGATGAGCATTTGACTGGCATTTACAGGTGATTATAGGCGAAATAGAGTAGAGAAACATTAAGACTTTGGTAGTAAATACATTTCGTGTTTATTTACCCTTTTTTTTATTGAGACGTTCCAAGTGCCTGTGCTCCGTACGGGGAACAACTATCTGTCAAGGCCAAGCGCTATCATATTATCAGGAGTCTATCAATTGACTCCTGATATTATTATGACTACACGCGCGGGCTTTTTATACTCGTTCTGCCGGAGATCAACAACGCTAATAGAGCATTCCAGTGCGCATGCCCTGTGCGAGGCTACGTGCCAGAAGAGAGAGATAGAGAGAGATAGAGATAGAGATAGAGAGAGAGCTATTTCGATTTTTTAGTCTGGTATTTTCCCCCACGTCTACGCACTAGAAACGACCGTGATAAGACATGTAGATATCGGTTCAGCCCGTGTTAACTGGAATGCTGGGGTGGGGTAAGGAGTGGCAAAAATAGTAAACAAACGTTGTGGCTCCGCCCAAGGCCACTTCTTTTTCTTCGTATCCTTTTCTTCGTTTTTCTCTCCGACCGCCGAAAAGCAACGCATCGATATGTATATAATTTTTTGTGACGCGTACAGAGATGTAATTATCCGTGACGGCATCCCGTGCACCAACTGCTATTGGTTGTGGCCGTATACCGCAGCCTGTGCAAGACGGATAGATGGAGACGAAGAAAGATAGAAAGAACAAGAGACCAAGAGTGAGAGGGAGGGCGAGAGCGAGTGAGTGCGAGAGAAAGACAGACAGACAGACGGACAGAGAGAGAGAGAGAGAGAGAGAGAGAGAG
>NW_014577145.1:52987-63992 GCF_000485595.1 Priapulus caudatus | reverse complement strand
GACAGAGAGTAAGATAGCGAGAACGAGAGAGCTAGTAAGAAAGAGAGAAAGAGCTAGAGCGCGCGAGAGAAGGAGAGAGAGCGGAACAGTCGGAGAGGCAGCTGGAAAAACAGATGCCGTATGATGGTCATATCATAGAACAGCCCACAGTTTGCTCTGCAGCCGTGCTACCGTTGAATTAGCACTGGCCAGAGCACATTCTAAAATTGGCATCGCCGTCGGCTTCGCTTGACCAGTGCCACGAGTCAATGACACATATAACACTATAAGCTCCCATCACAGGTGCAGTTAACGTGTGTGCCTACTACTCGTGATAACACGTACGCGTTCTATAGGTGCGTCAAAATAATCACCCCCGCGTTTCCTGGTAGGCTATATAGCTGTACGTGCCTGCCGGCGGTGATGACTCAGACTCATGTATACTCATATACCCGTTCGTTGTGCGTTCGCTTTATTTAGTGACGATGTATGGCACCGACCACGACGGGAGCAGAGTGACTGGCAGCTACTGCACATCGCGTCTCGCCGATTTCGTTTTGGATCCCGACGTGGCCAGCATTCGTTCCGTAAGCAGCGTTAAGTTATCTTTTTTTACGATGTTTTATTTTTATTTCGGTACATTTTCATCTATGGCTCTATGTGTTAGAAATACTAGCTATACGATCAGGTAACGCAGCGGTGCAAGCTTAGATACTCAATTCCTTGTGCTCGAGTAAGAAATTGTGCTTTGTGTTGGGTACTATAATGGTCACAGATGGTCAAACGAATGTTTCAATCGATAAACCCATGACTAATTGGCATTCAACTCTGTATTGGTGTATTATAAACTGCCGTTTATGTTGAGTCGGTTTCCACAGCGCTAAATATTTTAGTAGTGTCATAGCCAGAGGGTTTGTGTCATATTCATGCTCTTGGGTGTTGTCTCTCATGTTTCGCTGCTACTCGTCTGCCGGCCTGTAATTAAAGAGGCAAGTAGGACATCGGCCCTTTACCTGAACTAAACGAGAATACTGGACCGTCTTCTACATGTATTCTGCACCACATGTGGCTAACCGTCGGTCACTGTATTAGAATTTGTCATTGAGTAGACAGGTTTGGGTAAGACTGATGAGGTCTTGATGATTCTAGTATAACATTTTTATATATTAGAGCGTAACGTGTAAGTCCACTTATGTGTTTGGTGCGGTCTGTTCATGGGGTTCATGGTCGTTCGTTATGGGGAAAACCTTAAATTGTAAAAAAGGTCATGCATTTCAGTTCAGCAACTTAAGAAAATTCTGCTATAGCGAAATTGGGCGTCTAGAAAATTACTTTAAATACATGGTATACCTACACCTGACACACGTTATTCACTTTTCACTTTATTTCACGCTAGAAATCTAGTATATATATGGACGTTTTTGCACCCGTACTATATTGCTGTATTCGTTCCATTTCATTACTATTAAAGTGCCATCTTTCTTATACATCGGCATACCGAGTTGATGTGAGAGTGAGTGCAATGAAGCGCAAATTTTGCTCGTAAGGTATCGCCCATAGATGGTAGCGCTGATGTCGTTATAGGCGAGTAGTAAACTTGTAACCCGTAACCCCGTAACCCGTTTAGTTTGGTAGATTACTGTTCGCGCTATTTTTCAGTGAAAGTAAGTGAACCTTCGCCTCGTCAACTTCTTTCGGCGAAGTTGCAATAGGTTGTATCACAGATCGTTATTAATATTATTATTATTATTATTATATATGTATATGTATGGTCATACCGATTTTTTTAATATTTATTCATATTTTCATACCTCTTTCATTCTCCAGGGAAACGCAGCGGCGCAATAAGTGTGCGCGTGGTGTTTGTGACTGTGTACGTGCGTCGTATTTGCGAGCGCATGCGCCTGGGTGTGTGTCTGTGTGTGCTTGCATGTTTGAGCGTCTTATAATGACTCCTATATTGCAATATCTTCTTGCATTCTTGCCAACAGTTTCTGGCCGAGCTGCATCACGAAACCTCCGTTACTAGATGGTGCTGCCCCCTGGATGACGCACAAAAATTTATGCTGAGAAGCGAAGTATTTCATGACGAGCCAGCTGCCGTGCTGTCGTATTACGAGGTATGATAGATATATTGCTGAAGCTCTTTGAAAGGTTATAAAACTGTAGCCTAGCTGCATATATATATACAATACAAACATGTATATATATGAATGTATATGCTATATGTGCTTTATCCTACTTGCGTGTGCAGCCGTCACCCTAAAACCCAACCTGTTATTATAGTATTTCTGATCTATCTAGTTATGGCTTTATAGTATTATACTCTCTATTTTTGCTATTCTTTCTTCAACACATGTACGACGCACACGTTTTTTTTATCTTGATAAAAATTCGAGTGAAGTTTTCTAGTTTTACGTATGTTGAAGGAAATGTACTCGGATGCACGACGGTGTACGTGGCACAGAAGGTTCAAGAAATGTATTTGTGTATAGAAGTCTTCTTGCAAAAACCCCACAGCAAAATAACATATTTAGGACTTGTAGCCTGCGCGTGACCTGTGTACCTTAAAGCAATTCGCTCCATGCTTACCAGTCTGTGTACCAGTCTCAAATGATGGCATGCACTACAACAAAGTATTACCTTAATTATTTCATATAATTTACAGATATATGACAAACTAAAGGAACGGTTGCCCACGATCTGGGATAGCGGGGAACTCAAGGCCGATGAATGGTTCTCCATTTTTGGTCAGAACTGCCCTGTTAGACAGGTAAACCTTAGCACAAGATGTAAAACCTATAGCGTTGAAATGTATATACTTTTTAATTAAAGTCTGTAGCCCCTCACGTGGCTATTGATATATATCATGAGTACATAATAATGGAAGGTATTATGGTATATAATGTATCTAATCCAACTACTATGTACACTACGAAATATATACAGTTTCTAAATATTTGTCTTAACGTATATTATATTATCTTTTCTGTAAGGGGGCGCCAGCAGTAAGCTGCTGAAGATAATTGCATACAGGCAGCTTAGCACGTTAAATTGGCTGCGACTAGGGACAGCGCGTCTCCCATGGTACCGAATTCTCTCCCTAGAGGGCCTTATTATTATTATTTTTAATTAGGGATAGGGTTAGGGTTAGGATTAGGGTTAGGGTTAGGGTTAGGGTTAGGATTAGGGTTAGAGTTAGGATTTGGGTTAGGGTTAGGGTTAGGGTCAGGGTTAACTGATTTTATTAATTGTTAATTAATAATGCGCCATCTAGCGGATCACTATCTCTCACATGAAACCTACTATTTCGGGCTTGGGAGACGCGCTGTCCCTAGTGGCACCCGTTAAATTTGTCTGATACCGTGACTCTCTCCTTGCCAAGCGCTTCCCCGTGGGAAATGTTTTTTTTCTGCTCATTCTGGTTTAACCTTTGTTAAATGACAAAACATTTCGTTAAATTCAGTAAATTTATACTATCGGCTCACATTTCTCTTTATGTCTTTCTACAGGCGAATTTTCTTCGAGATTCTGGCATAGCTGGCGCCATCGCGTGGGCACTTGACACAACTGACGTTAGCGATGTCTATAGTAACATTGTGTGTCCGCCCTGGCAGGCAATAACGCGTGCTTCTAGTACTATCGGCGGGAGATTTGTTGAGGTTGACTACAGCGATGGTGATGTTTACCCTCAGCCGTGGTCATCAAAGGTTCTCAACATCGCTACGGGTTACGGGACGAATAACGGACTTGCGATTCCTTATTCATGTAGCGTCGCTAACAACACGCCTCATGCTCAACAACAGTGTGCCTTGAACGCAAAGTCCAAGCGTGTCCCGTGGGGTACTCAAGTCACGCGCATTAAACCGGTTAAATCCGACGAAATTTCGTCATCACCAGACAATTCTACCGACCCGACATCGACTGATTGTCAGGTAAAGGTCAGCGGCGCAAATAGCTCGACCACTCTCGCCGCACCCACTGCGCGCAAACCTGCGAAGACCGGACAAAAACCCAAAGCGAAATCGGTGAAGATGGTGGACAAATCTACGCAGACGTCGTCCTTCCAGCTGTACGTGAGAAGGTCGTCTTCGCGGACTCCGTCTCCGGTTCCCGCCGCGCTGAGACTGAGGGAAGCCGAGATGCGGAGGCGGCAGGGTGCGCGCGCATCGTCTGACGTCATCGTTAGGTCTCCGCCTGCCATGGCAACCAAAGACCTGCTCGCGCTCGAGGAGGACACAACGAAAGCAATCTTCTCGGACCTGGTGAACGAGATGTTCCCGGCCGTAGATTGTCGAGACGAGAGCACGAACCTGTTCAGGTCGCTGAATTCACGGCAGCAGCAGCGCTGCATCGTGATGGTTGTGACTCTACTCGTGATTTTCTTCTCGATCGTTGTCTGACTGCCGTGAGCTCGAGACACGCGATTCCGAGCACTTACGGTCGCTTCACTTCCAGGATATATATATATATGTATATGTATATATATATATATATAGTCATGTGATCGAACGAGCATTATTACGCGTGCACAACGTCACCATGTGAAGTGAACACCGTGTTTGCATAGCTAATTATGCAAATCTAACGGTGTACGCCGTGGTGAAGCTCAAACTCAGGATTATTAGATAAATAGTCATTATCCACTACCGTGTAGTTGTAGCAACGTAGATTCTAAATACTATCATTATATATCCCATCCGCCAAAACAATACCCACTGTGATAATGAGTTTGTGTGCGAATATTACGTAGTGTAGAACCACGGTTATAGAGTTGAGTAATAACAGCTTACAATTTTTGATTACCCTGATGTTATGACATGAATTTTTACTAGTTTGGCACAGACCTAGCATTTGTTAGCATCGCGTCGTGTAATAGATTATCGCGTGTGTGTATGTGTATGTGTGTGCGTGCGTGTGCGCGCGTGTGAGTGTGTGGTGTGTGTGTGTGTGTGCGTGTACGTGTGCGCGCGTGTGAGTGCTGTGTGCATGTGTGTGTGTGTGTGTGCGTGCGTGCGTGCATGCATGCGTGCGTGTGTGTGTGTGTGTGTGTGAGTTGGTGTTTGCGTGCGTGTACGTGTGCGTGCGTGCGTGTTTGTGTGTGCATGTGTGCGTGTACATGGGCGTGGGTGTGTGTTTGTGTATGCATGTGTGCGTGTGTGCGTGTGTGTGTTTGCGTGCGTGCCGCGGTGTTGGGTGACGATGCGGCACATGTGCGTGCACACGGTGCGTGAGAGACTGCTCGCGTGCTTCACGCAGCATCCAGCAGCTGTTCCGAAATTTTAATCCGGGATTAATGCCTGATTCATCCGGGCGCGACTGTGATTGACTGATCGATCGATTGATTGATTGATTGCTTGTAGGTGATTAATGGCGATTGCTAGTGTAGAAAGTTATATTGCGACGTGTGTGCGAGAGCGTTCTACTTCGATTGTGACGGCGCAGGGTTTAGCTTTACCGATATATATAGTTATGCTGTTAGTCGGTGCTTGTGATGTTGTACAGAAGAGTTTATATGAGTATGCGGTGCTTAGAGCGCATATTTCCTCGTGTGAGACATTAGACCGGTACTTGATACTAGTTTAAAAAAATTGATGTGTGGTTACCGTTGTGAGACATCATATATATAGAGTTACGAGTTGCGTTTGATTGACGCTTAATCTATACGGTATATTTTTACAATGATTATGTAAATACGATTATGTGATTGTTACTAAATAATGCACTAAATCAACATCATGTTAGATACATAAACAGTTTTTTGTTATTATTTATTGTTTTTGTTGTTATCTTTACTTTTATTGTCGTGTTGTTTTTGGTGTGGTTGTAGTTGTCATTTTTGTTGTTGTTCTTCCTTTCTAAATATTTTGTTTCAATCGTTAGTCGCTAGAGAAAGTTGTGATGGCGGGCGATTCCCCCTACTATATATATAATCAGGAGTTAATATATATATGTTATATCAGGAGTTAATAATGACAAATTTGTCATTATTTATATATATAATATATATATATATATATATTATATTGCATGATCTTTCCAATAAATACTGTAACGCGACTATCACACGGTTATGCTATTATTTAACAATTACAGTTTATGTGTTCTTGATAGTAGTACGCACAATCGCAGCACTAGCCTCTGTCAGATGAATAATTTTATTTCATCGAGATGAATAACCAGCTTTCCTCTCGACATAGTCTTAACGAGATATACATTTATATTATTGCCAAACATGACTTTTTAAATTGACTTTTTATAAGACACGCTGACTTTTTATAATCACGCTCATATATTTTTTGACTTTTTATAAAAAACATTGACTTTTTATAAATCCTAAGAGCTCGATCAACGTTTTTATGAAAATTTAGATCTCGCAGGGAAAAGAAGAGATAATCTATATCTATGTCTGTCAATATATGTAATTCCGACTAGAGCATTCATGATGCTCTCGTAAAAACCGATCAGTTCTCTCGCTACGCGCGCACGGAATGGGGCGTTTATGTACGAATTCCAGTAAGGCAACCCAACGCGGATATTTATTTATCCAACGAGCAAACAGTAACGGAAGATACAAATTGTGGTTGCCCGCGAGGCGATGGCGGTAATACAATAAAACAAACCATTCACAGTTTACCTATATCTACATGGAGACCAATAATATTTATATCGTTTCACCACAATTTCTCGGGGGGGTTTTTTGTAAAGAAAAGCGCATTTTACTTTCCGGATATATGAAAATTCGCAAGTTCATTTGAGGAAGTAAGATATCGCATGTAAGAAATGCACACCCTAAATATCACCGCAGGCATAATGATTCGGCCCAATTAACATTATGGCGTGTATGTTGTCACAGTATAATCTTTAATTAGCTTAATCTTTTAATGAAACAGGTTGAGTCGAAAGTTATGCGAATGACATGCATTTCGTCTCGGCACCAGTACCATCTGTTACCTACTTTACCATCTGTGACAATAAAATGGTTGAAACACAAAATAGTGTGACAACAATAAAAGTCTTAGTTGAAAAAACAAGCAGAAAACAAAAAGTGTCGCGCCTTTACCGTGGAATTTATGACTTTGAAGTATGCTGCGTGGGTCGTACGGTACGGCATCGGATATTTACAACCCGATTACTGTGATGTTCTCCACTTCTACAACAGCTGTCGCGGATGCGCTAGCATCTGCATAATTATGATGGGTCATCTGTTTACACCGAGTCTTGGCGCTAGACTACGGATATGAGCAACCGAAGGACAGACCAGAGCTTTGGTAGTATTCAGCGTCGGAGAAAATGAAGACTTCTAACATTTTGTTGTAGATATATATATATATATATATGATATAAGAACATATTTCACGTAATAGGAAAACTATTTATTAACCCTTTTAGGTTCTTGTCTCCAAACAACCATGGGGTTATGCTAAAAACGCCATTCGAAAACGTGTGTATCGGACAAAAGCCGTCACCAACCTGGTGGTAATCCACAGTACTATTCAATTGATACATGTGATATATGCAGTAAACATTCACAATAACCACGTACACGCACGCACGCACGCACGCCCGAGTGCCCGCCCGTACAGGCCCTAAACACGAGCACGTCAGTTCCGTAGCTATAGTAAACTAATTAGATCATAAAAATTATACACATTTACAAAAATCATATATACTATAAATGGAAGTGCCGGGAAAGCCAAATGGCAAAGTAACAGCTCTACAGAATCTGCGCACGCGCAAGCTTTTTAGAGTTGCATTGCATTTAATGGCTCTATCGGAGCAAAAGTCGAGATCGTAGTATTTAGACAAGGTGATTTATGTGGCAGCAATACGGCGTCAACGTCAAATTAAACGTGAAATATTACCATTCCTATGTTCGAAATCGGGTGAAAAATATACCACCATGCAGTGTTACGCAAACGGGTTCAAAATCCACGTACCCACCTTGCCTACATCTACTGTGGGTACACATGATCGTGCAACGTAGATGAGCGAGCTCTACTGTTTACAACTGTCGCTATACCTATTTCTTTGTGCGATAGCTGAGACGCGTAAAGATGAATCAGCAGAGCACGATATTATATATTAGGGCTTTTAGAGAGATTGTGAACACGTACGTGCGCTGCAGCTGAATGGCAGTCACTCTCTCATCGCAGCTAAGCTCTCTCGGGCGCGAAAAGCAGCTCTTGTTTCTAACGCTTCAGTGAGTTCTAGACGCTCTCTCTACTCCCTCATAAAACGCGGCGGTAGCTGTATTCCTTCCGCCCACGTACGCGGATGATGGCGAAGGCGACGGTCCGCGCAGCAACGTACCGAATGCTCATATCTCCGCGTGTTAGTCATAGCCGAGTCCATGTCGGCGTACGGGAACACTATACGGGTTCTACGTATCCGATCGGTTTTTTCAGCAACTAAATGTGACAAGGCTGGTATTCGGCGTGTTTCCAGACCCGACATCCGAACGATTTACGCGTCTATGGACGTAGGCGCGCGCACATCGGCTTATATATTATCAAGAAAGAACGTTCAGTAAAATCACGCTATCATTCAGTAAAAAATGTCGTTTCTTCGCAGGTTGTGATCACGCAGGCACCTTCCCCGCTCCCATTTTTATATTCCTCCCGGGCGGAAAATAGCGCAGTCGCAGGGGAGGGAGACACGGCGAGCTAGAAAGAGAGGAAAATAAAAAGAACGTAGGAGCGAGTGTGAGAGAGGGATATGAAGATAGAGGGAGCGAGAAAAAGAGAGAGCGAGAGAGAGCGAGAGCGAGAGAGAGCGAGAGCGAGAGAGAGCGAGAGCGAGAGAGAGCAAGAGAGAGCGAAAGAGAGAGAGAGAGAGAGAGAGAGAGAGAGAGAGAGAGAGAGAGAGAGAGAGAGAGAGAGAGAGAGAGAGAGAGAGAGAGAGAGAGAGAGAGAGCGAGAGAGAGAGAGACAGAAAGAGAGAACGTGCGCGGGATAAAGAGAGATGGGGGTGGGGGGAGAAGTGAAGAAAAATACAAAAAAGGTAGATGGATAGATAGATAGATAGAAAGATAGATAGATAGATAGATAGATAGATAGATAGATAGATAATCAGATAGATATAGATAGATAGATAGAATAGATAGATAGATAGATAGATAGATTAGATAGATAGATAATAGATAGATAGAATAGATAGATAGATAGATAGATAGATTAGATAGATAGATAGATAGATGGATATGGCAGATAGATAAGATAGAAAAAATAGATAAATTGAATAGATAGATAGATAGAATAGATAGATAGATAGATAGATAGGTAGATAGATAGATAGATAGATAGATAGATAGATAGATAAATAGATAGATAGATAGATAGATAGATAGATAGATAGATAGATGAGATAGATGGATAAAGATAGATAGATAGATAGATAGATAGATTAGATAGATAGAGTAGATAGATAGATAGATAGATAGATAGATAAGTATAGATAGATAGATAGATAGATATAGATAGATAGATAGATAGATAGATAGATAGATAGATAGATAGATAGATAGATAGATAGATAGATGGATAAATGGATAGATAAATAGATCGATAGAAATAAAAATAGATAGATAGATGGACAGACAGGCAGATAGATAGAATAGATTTAGATAGATAGATAGATAGATAGATATGATAGATAGAAGATAGAAAAGATAGATAGATAGATAGATAGATAGATAGATAGATAGATAGATAGATAAATAGATAGATAGATAGATAGATAGATTAGATAGATAGATAGATAGATAGATAGAATAGATAGATAGATAGAATAGATAAGATAGATAGATAGATAGATAGATAGATAGGATAGATAGATAGATAGATAGATTAGATAGATAGGATAGATAGAGTAAGATAGATAGATAGAATAGATAGATAGATAGATTAGATAGATGAGATTGGAGGTAGATAGTTATACATAGATAGATAGATAGGTTGATATAGCGCGAAAAGGAGAGCGTTCACGAGAGAGAGAGAGAGAGGGGGACTGAGAGAGAGAGAGAGCGCGAGAGAGACGCGACAGCTAAAGAGGACGAGCTACACACAAGAACACACACACACACACACACACAACACACACACACACACGCAGAGAAGCTCGCGTCTCACACCCCAGGAATGCCGGATGATTTAGCCGGCACCGGCAGGCAGCTGCCTTCACCAATCTTGCGCTCTCACTCACGAGTCTTGTCTCCCCGATCTCGCTCTCCGGCCTTGGGCGTCGAAAATCGCGCGATCACGAAAGCTGGAAAGCTGCTGATGGTTGCCTGTAAAATGAGACGCGCTTCGGCGGGGCAGCCTAATATAGGCAGCGAGGTCGCGGCGAAGTTCAACCCTGCGGGGCGCACAAATGAGAGATCCAACTCTCGTCGAGGCGTTTTGCGTTCGCGTGTCGAAACGATTTCGGCTGCGACCGCGATCATTCAATCTCGTAAATTGACAAGCAGGCTTTTACCTGAGTGCGCGTTCGTGCTGAGTGCGCGCGTGCGACCGCGAGTGTGTATGTGCTCGCGTGCTTGCGCGCGTATGTGTTTATGTGCACTTGTGTGCGCCTGTGTGTGCGTGCTCGTGGGTGCGCATGCGTGCATTTATGGGCGTGCGTGCGTATGCGTGTGTGCACTATAGGGTCGCGGCGCGTGTTAACAGAATAAATGGGGAAACACGTTAGGTACGCATTACGGGCACGTGAACCTAAGGTACCTCCTAGAGTTTAGTACGTGAATGCAAGCGAATTCACGTTGCTGACTTATTATTGGCAAAGGCGCACCACATCTCGATATACGCTTCGCTGCGATTGCCCATGAATGCAAATATACATCGTGAATGTCTCTCGCATGTGAAATATGGCGATACGCCGCGGCAGAGCGGCTGCAGCTGTATATATGGAAGATCTGGAAGACATCAAATATGGGATCAATTACGCAAACAGGCAACGCAACTTACGCGGTAGCTGCCACTGCTGCTACTGCTGCTACTGCTGCTACTGCTGCTGCTACCGTCGCCGC
>NW_014577145.1:49801-52962 GCF_000485595.1 Priapulus caudatus | reverse complement strand
CGCGCTCTCTCTCTCTCTCACTCTCACTCTCTCTCTCTCCCTCTCTCTCTCTATCTCTCTATCTATCTATCTCCATCTCTATATTTATCTCTATCTCTATCTCTACCTCTAACTCTATATTTATCTCTATCTCTATGTCTATCTTTATGTCTAATCAATTTCTAAACCCATCCTCGCAATGACTCCGCATCCGCTCGATGAGCTTACGGGGCGCTTTTAATTGTTCTATTTATATATGGCTCGCCTGTCATCGCGACTCGCGACAGTGTCTTGTTCGATCAGCGGATTAACTATAGATTCCTGCCGCTCGCAGTATAGCAGCAGATGGTATATATATAATAAACGTCGACACCGACTCCTATACGTGTATATAGGCATGTACGTGTGACGACAAGTCAGGAAGCACTGTGCGTGCGGGCTCGTGTGCCCGATGGGCGTTGTCGGTTTTAGATTAAAGGTTGACGGCGACGGAAAACGTGTTTATGCCGACTACTGTACTCACCAGTTAGTATCGCCGACGAGAAAGTCGGTTGGCACGTTTAATGGGTGATACTCCATTAGGAGTGATTAGGAGGGGTTAATGGTTAGGGTTATGTTATAGGTTAGGTTAGGGTTAGGGTTAGGGTTAGGATTATCAATCATTAATCATTAATCATTAAAGATTAAGATTAAGTTGGGAAAAGGTGCGGCAAAGGTGCACGTAAGGCTTCCGCGTCCGCTTAGAGTTTGTCTTTTTGATAGCGTATAGTGTCGACTACACGCGTTGCGACAGGAATAGGGGATAGAGAGCGAGAGCGAGAGAGGAGGGCAGCAAACGATAGAACGAGAGCGAAAGAGAGAATAGTGATAGGGATAGAGATAGAGATAGGTATAGAGCAGAGATAGAGATAAAGATAGAGTTTGAGATAGAGATAGAGATAAAGATAGAGATAAATATAGAGTTAGAGATAGAGATAGATATATATCGAGAGATAGAGAAAGAGATGGACAACCGGCGGTCAAAAAAATGCGATATAAAACCTCTGCGATACGTTCTATATTCTAAACTATAAATCTCGAGGCCCAGCAGTCGGCAGTATGTTATCATATATATATATATATATATATATATATATATGCTTATGCGTACTGGCAGAAGTGTTGGTAATCGAGCTTCGGCACGTAAGTGAGGAAAGGTAAAGAGCTCTGCGCTCGTCGCGTCTTTCGTAGATCAACATCGCTTAATCAGGCAGTCTTTATGCGGAATTTCCCCTTACTACGGATTACTGCGCAAAACACAGGCGCGTACACGAAAAAAATACCCGCGGCGCAATGGTACTGCTGCGACAGCGCACTTTCTCGCCCTCTTTCTCCCCCCTCTCTCTCTCTCTCGTTCGTTCGCTCTCTTCCTCCCTCTCTCTTTCTTTCAGATATGCTTTGCCAGCATCGCGCGCGGTGGTGCGCCGAAGACTGGTTACGCTGAGTGACACGGGCCAGGTTGGAGACGCGCCCAATAGCGGACAGCGGTGCCGCCCCCCGTCGCACGCCGCCCGGCGGTCCGCTTGCCGCATACACGGTCGCCGGCCGAACGCTGGTATAAATACGAGACGCGAGCCCACGGCACGCGAGCAGACGAAGCTGAGAAGACTTGGCGTGCGACGACGACCGGCTGGGTGAGTGAGGATAGGAAGGATTGAAGGAAGGAAGGAAGCTCTACGCGCGAGCCCAGCTAGTGGATAGTGTCGACGAGCGATAGAGCGCGGAGCACCGGCAGATATCTGAGATAGCGGTTGATGAGCGAGAGAGGCGGAGTGTTGCACGTCTGCCTGTTACGGGTGTGCGCGCGATGAAGTGCCCTTATATGGATTATATGCCCTAAGGAAGACCCTCACGGGACGAAGCATTATTGCGTTTATTTTTAGACCGAGACGGCATGCCTGCTAGCTGTGTCGGTTTGTTACCATGTGTGTGGCATCAGTAGCTAGGAGTGTTGACGAAGCTTGAAAATAACGGATCGAGTGAAATCCGCGGCTTTCAAGTCGTCGCAATTGAGCTCCCAGCTGCTGTGCGTAGACGGGTCAGCCACGACCCGATCCTTTTCCATTCGTTTCAGTACCTCGCTGTGCGTTTGCCCTTGACGTGCGTCTGCGTGCTGCTGCGTGGCGACGTTGCGTTGCGTTGCATTGCGTTGCATTGCGTTGCGTTGCGTTGCGTTGCGTTGCGTTTGCGCGACACGGCCGGTGCGTTTTTTCTAAAAACCTAAAAAATACCGTAGTCGTATACTCGTCGCTTAACCATACGCTTCGTGTCACCTTTTCTTTTACGTGTAGCGAGTTGAAGGTTGCTGCTGTTGCTGCTGCTGCTGCTGTTGCTCGGAGCGCCGACGAGAGGCGACGACCGCAAAGGAAGAAGAAAGAACGACCATCGACAACGATGCTTACGCGCGCGCTATCGCTGCCTTACGGCACGAAGGAGCTGCTGCTGCAAGATCCATGGCAGTTCCTGAAGCCAGACGAAAAGATGGTACGGGAGCAAGAAGCCATATCGTTCGACGCGAAGAAGATGTGGTGGGTGCCGGACAAGAAGGAAGGTTACATTATCGGCTATCTCGTAGAGAAGAAGGGCGACAATGTCACCATCACAGTTAAAGGAGAGGTAAGTCGTTCGTCGTTCGAAGGAGGAGGATGACGCTACGAAGAGGAAGCCGGTGAAATAGAATCTAGCGTTTGTAGACGCGAACGCAGGCTGGGCCGGATGATGAAGGGAATGGGGCGAAAGATAGAGAACGCGACAGCCCGGTCGACGAAATACAAATAAACGCGGCAAATTCACGAAGAATTCATACATCTATTACACTTTATTTTGAGCTTATTCTTCTTCTTTTTCTTCTTGTTCTGATGTAGGAAATGGAAATTAAAAAAGACAAGATCAGTCAAATGAATCCGCCGAAGTTTGAGAAGAGTGAGGACATGGCAAATCTGACGCACCTTCATGATGCCTCGATTCTGCACAACCTCAGGCAGCGCTACTACGCCTGGATGATCTACGTACGTGCGTCGGTCCTATTGTACATCATTGCATTTGTCATGTGTGAGTGAGTGTGTGTGTGTGTGTGTGTGTGTGTGTGTGTGTGTGTGTGTGTGTGTGTGTGTGTGTGTGTGTGTGTGTGTGTGTGTGTGTGT
>NW_014577145.1:44596-49791 GCF_000485595.1 Priapulus caudatus | reverse complement strand
GTGTGTGTGTGTGTGTGTGTGTGTGTGTGTGTGTGTGTGTGTGTGTGTGTGTGTGTGTGTGTGTGTGTGTGTGAGTGTGTGTGTGCGTGCGTGTGTGTGCGTGCGTACGTGGGTGCGTGCGTACGTGGGTGTGCGCGTGTGTGCGCGCGCGTGCGTGCGTGCGTGTGTGTGTGTGTTTGTATGCGTGTGTGTGTGCGCGCGTGCGTGTGTGTGTGCATCAATGAATATGCGCCCGAGAGAGGGTGGTGTGCATGTTGAAGTGATTAGTATGAGTAACACTGTAACAGTAGCAGATATTGCAAAAAACGACGCCACTGCTTAACCGCTTTCGTCGAGCGGTGATAGCTGTTAACATATTGACACAATTCCTTCAAATGAGACGCAGATATTTTCAATGTCGTACATGTTAGACCTTGTTTTTTGTGTTTTATTTTTTTCACGGTTGAATAATGTGCTTATTGCATCATGCGTAGACGTACTCTGGCCTGTTCTGCGTCGTGATCAATCCGTATAAAAGACTCCCGATCTACATCCCTGACGTTGTGGCAGAATATAAGGGCAAGAGAAGAACGGATATGCCTCCTCATTTGTTCTCTGTCTCGGACAATGCCTACACCGACATGTTATGGAGTAAGTGTATATTGTGTGCAGAGTTAATTTATAACGTTAACTCTTAACCTTACATAACGCAATATAACGTTGACAACTGAACAGCACAATAAACCCTTATTATTCTCACGCAAGAAACACTGTGGCTGCATCACGCATTAGTTTCTACTTAAATTACGTTAGGGTACTTAAAGCGAACTGCGTAAATAAACTGTGGCAAAATTTGATTACGTTATAGGCCTAGTTAGTCTTGGATGCCTAAGCGCCTAGCTAACCTTACAATAAACACGAGTATACATTTGACTGACGACAGATGTCTAGTGAGGTTCTCTCGAAACATACGGACTTCAGCCATTTAATTATTATAATGTTCTTGTACTAAAAGCTGCGATAATTAACCGGGAAACAGCTTCAGGTGGTCCGCTAATCATGTGAAATATAGAGTTCAATCTTAGTTCGCATTACAATGCCCCAGATATTTCATTGTTTACGTTTTGTGCAATCATCCAACTTTGGCATCCATATAAACGTATTTACTCAATTTTTCCGAGGTTCCTGAAATTGGTCTAACGCCGATAATTGTTCCATTGCGGTAACTGCATGGTGCCTCCGAAAACGTGTAGGTTCTTTATTTATTTGGCATCCGCGCAATATTTTTGTGCGGTAACGCGGCCACGTAGGCGAGGGAATAATTTTTGGAATGGCGTTAACGATCTAGTCTGGCAGCGGCGGTGGAATTCTCCGTAAGAATATCGAATTTCTGCCGGGTGACTAGATTAGATACAAGCACACGCCGCTCATTATATACCTGACAACTTGCAAAAACAAAGAAGTACAGCTTCATCTGTGCGCGCTTTCTCATAGAGCACACGCCGAAGGGAGTCTAAATATCAAGACAAACATTTGTCTGGCCACGCTTGTGGTAAGTGTTCGGTCCCTTTTTGGCGCAAATCCGGCTAAGAGTTGATGTGAGATCGTTTTTAGAAGTATTTCGGTGGGTAATAGGAAACACGTGCCATCGTCATCACGTTAGCGGTTAATGCGCAAGAGAGATTTCGTGTCAGCCTTCCCAAAGATGGCATGTTAAACGCGCGCGTTGATAGAGTACCGGATACTTTTCACGGCGCTGAAATCAGTGAACGAATCTGTAGTACATCCTACACTTCTTAACATAGCATGCAGACGGTGATGATTTCTGCACCAAAGTCCCCACAAATCGCTGCGAAGTGAACGGTTCGCTGAAATAATTAGTACTCCATAAATAGTAAAGCTCATTGAGCGTGTTTAATTTCGTATTAAAACTCACTCATATCTCACTTTAGCCATTTAATTATTATATAATATTCTTGTACTGAGAGCGGTGATAATTAAGCCTATATTTAACGTGATTTCATGAATAGTGGCACAATAAATTAGTCTTTATTATGTCACCCCTGATCTCGTGCTGCTGTGAGTCTAACGACGCGCGACCACTAAGTAAGTGCAACATGTTCTGCTTGCATATATGACAAATACGACATACTCATATACGCTCTACTATGACACTATTTGTCATATGAAGATTCTTCCTATGACAAATATTGGCGAGTCAACTTCGTTCCGCTTTACAGCTGAAATTCACTGCTTGCGTTCATAATAGCGCTCCTAAACTCCTATGATGCACACAACACATACAACAATATTTGTCATAGAAAAAATCGTCCTATGACAAAATTTAATAGTGTCATAGGAGAGCGTATATGCGTATGTCGTATTTGTCACATAGATGCTAGGAGAACAGGCTGAACGTTAGCGTGAGTAAAGTAGCTGCGTAAGTAAGTAAGTAAATTCACGTGTCGTCGTTCTACGTGCACAGATCGCGAGAACCAGTCGTTACTGATTACTGGCGAGTCCGGAGCCGGAAAGACGGAAAACACTAAGAAGGTCATCGCCTACTTTGCCAACATCGCAGCGGGAGGTATGCAGAGCTTCGGACCGAAGGGAGTAAGTAATAATTACGTTAATTACATCGGCCCGATTTCGTTTCACTTTGAGCGGAAATTCATCGGGTTTTCAACACGAGACTAATTCCATTTCACGGGGGGGGGGGCAAAATGACGTGAAACCGAAAAGGTATTAATTAATACAGCACGTTGAGATCAAATGTGCAGAGGCAAATGAAATGGTTAAAGCAGTGTCGCATTTGCCTGCGTCCTGCTTGCTACTCGTACAACATAGAAAAATAGATATCAAAATAGTAAGGTAAGTTACTAATTATATAATTAATCTAACACAGCCGTAATCGCATTAGGCTACATCACGCCGACATGATATATGAATATTCATGTCACATATGCATTATACACATATGTTGTACTGGGAAAAGTTGTTGATCTCCGCTCCGGCATCGTAGAATCGTAGAGTTGTAAGGTTGTGGATCTCCGCTCCGGCATCGTAGCAGCGTCGAGTTAGCAAATCGTAGCAGATTGTAGCAAAGAGTAAAGACGATGTAGTCGCAGAATTTGCTCTTGAAGACTGACTTTATTAGTAAAACACAATACAAAATATATACATACGGCAACCTAGGTGACCTTGCCTAGGTCCCGTCATCTCTGTTTTCGTCTATCTGCACTACATCGTCTCTCGTCTCTTCCTCTGGGTAATAACTTCCTTATGATCTTTCGTCCGTGCCTATTTATACGTTTCCGAAAACCGCCCGGCGACTTTTTCAATCCGACCGGTTTTTCGTTATTATCGGCC
Organism: Priapulus caudatus; assembly: GCF_000485595.1. Lineage (NCBI taxonomy): Eukaryota > Metazoa > Priapulida > Priapulimorpha > Priapulimorphida > Priapulidae > Priapulus > Priapulus caudatus. The sequence goes on along the minus strand of NW_014577145.1, from coordinate 46,443 downwards.
GGACCTTGGCTCGTAGGTGTGGCGCGTCGCGTCACCCATCCCCGGCGCAAGGTGTGACGTGCCAAGCGTCGCATCCCGTCGCGACCGTTTGCTGAATACAATACATACAAGGCGGCGGAACCTCAAAGCGATTGACAATCGCTGCACCCTCTATCGGCGAATTCACCGACGCTATGTTGTAAATAAATCTTTCGCTGTTTTCTACAGACGTCAGATGTGTAGGGTGTGGTTGAGGGTTTGGTTAAAACGCGTAGGTGTTGATGGTTGACTCGGCAATAAATGAGATTATATCCATCTTTAGTTATCACGGTCACTTCATTGCGCACAACGTGCATCACGTAAATACCTATAACCATAATCATATAATCATAATACCTATGATTAGCTATTTATTATTAATTAAAAGCTATTGTTACCTCTTAATTACATCAGTTCGTATGAAAGTGAAGTATGAGTCCGCCACTTTCCTAGTTCAGCCACGTCAGGAAATCTCTGTACTCGAATTATTTTGCGTTCAGCGATTTTTATTTTTCGCGCGATTCCCACTTCGCACGAGCCACCCTCGCATGTTATAGACGACCGGGGATGATCTTAGCTGGCTGATATATATATATATATATATATATATGATATATATATAGCTAGTGATGATAATGCGTTAGTCCATATCTAGCGTGTTTTCATTTTTTTCATTTTTTTCCCTCTAGACTAACATATATGGTCATGACTCCAAGCGTTGTTGAAAAGCAAGGTTAGGGTCAGCTAAGGGGTGGGGGCAGTCTATATATCACCCCCACGAAAACAACATATTCTATAAACACAGAACCTCCTCCCCCATATTCGATGTACGTTCGCCCTATCAACGCCTAGCAACGGCAATCGAGTAGCAGCGCCATCATCGATGATTCGGCATAGTTTACTATATTCGGCATCAGATGGCTGCTTCGTGCATCCCCCCACCATCAGAGGAATCCGATCATGATTCCATCAGCCACCTTATGCTCATCCTCCTCCTCCTCCTCCTCCTCCGCATCCCCCCCGCTTCGCTCGCGCGCAGCATCTGCCTAGCTCGCGCGCACATCCGCCGCTGTGTTGACACAGCCAGTCAAGCGTTAATCGCGTGACGTTTACTAGATCTTACCAAGAGGAGGGGGAGAGGTAATGTACCCGTGTGAATGGCTCGCGGCCGTCAGGGCACGATAGCGCAGCGCTACACAACGTACACGCGGGATCGCATGGACGCACACTCACGCATATCACCCCTGCTGTAACCAACATCGGTATCATGTTTTACAGAATCGCTCGTAACGACAGGCCTTATATTAATCATCATTACATCGTCATCATCATCATCATCATCATCATCATCATCATCTTCATCATCATCATCATCATTATCACCATCATCATCATCATCATCATCATCATCATAGTGATAATAATAATAATAATAATAATAATAATAATAACTAGAGCACTCGGAGAGCGCAGACCTCCGCCAAGGCAGCTGAATTCTCTCAATGTGAAAAATTGTATTAATTAATTAATTAATTAAATAATTGATTGGATCCGGATGACCAGTTACCCCATTTCTGACCTATCCTGCAAATTTTGTTAATTAATTAATTAATTAATTGGATCCGAATCACCACCAAAATGTAATCAATTCTAAGTTAGCCCATTTCTGACCTATCCTGAAAATGTTATGACAATCCGTCCATAACTTTTTTAGTTATGTAACTTTTTTAGGCTGTACACAAAGAACGGTGTTACAAACCTACAAACGCACAAACCCACAAACGAACAAACACACAAAAGGCCGCCGCACACCAGCCGATTTTTACAAA
>NW_014577145.1:28861-44586 GCF_000485595.1 Priapulus caudatus | reverse complement strand
ATTAATTAATTAATTAATTAGATCCGGATCACCACCAAAATGTAATCAATTCTAAGTTAGCCCATTTCTGACCTATCTTGAAAATGTAATGACAATCCGTCCATAACTTTTTTAGTTAGGCTGTACACAAAAGAACGGTGTTACAAACCCACAAACGCACAAACCCACAAACGAACAAACACACAAACGAACAAACACACGCCGGTGAAAACATAACCTCCTGCCAACCCCTTGGCGGAGGTAATAATAATAATAATAATAATAACAAAAACAATAACAATAACAATTCAGAATGTGGCAATATTAATAGCAATAGTAATATTAAAAGTTTTCCCTATAATAAAACACATGTGTTATTATGAGCACCTACCGCACGCAGGCTCACGTACGGGTTAATTAGTGCCTTCATCCCCTCAGAGGAGTCATCACCTTACGAATGCGATTGCAAAACCCTTCAAAAATAGATATTTTATCGGATTTTTTATTATAAAGATCACCTTGGAGGATCAGATTGTTCAGGCTAACCCTGTCATGGAGAGCTTTGGCAACGCGAAGACTGTACGAAATGACAACTCGTCGCGTTTCGTAAGTATATATGTCTCGTATTCGATCTGCTACTACGTGTAAAAAGACGGATGTTTACAATTGGTTTTGATGGCAGATATATATTGACATTCACAACTGTTTTTTCTCTCGATGTAATTGCGGATGTGCGAGTCTCCGTATGGGCGTTTATTTTCGGCGCGTAATTTAATGCGATTTTTTTCTTTGCCATTTAGGGAAAATTTATTCGAATCCACTTCGGCACCAAGGGCAGGCTTGCCGGTGGTGACATCGAATCATGTATGACTCATATACACATATATATATATGCATATGATACTGACGCGTTAAAAATCAACCCGAATTAAATTTAATTCGAACATGTTCTGCTTGCATCTATGACAAATACGACATACGCATATACGCTCTCCTATGACACTATTTGTCATAGGAAGATTCTTTCTATGACAAATATTAGCGAGTCAACTTCGTTCCGCTTTACAGCTTAAATTCACTGATTTCGTTCATAATAGCGCTCCTAAACTCCTATGATGCGCACAACACATACAACAATATTTGTCATAGAAAGAATCTTCCTATGACAAATAGTGTCATAGGAGAGCGTATATGCGTATGTCGTATTTGTCATAGAAAGAATCTTCCTATGACAAATAGTGTCATAGGAGAGCGTATATGCGTATGTCGTATTTGTCATAAATGCTAGCAGAACAGGCTGTTAATTTGTAATGACAAAGCTCGCGCGTGTGTGTGTCCGTGCCTCTGAATGTGTCACAATTTGTACGCGTGTCACGCATTCTACATTTGCGACAATACATTATATGTGGCAGCTCTCGCAGGTATTGCTTCCAGTAATAAAAAAAACCGCGTGCTTTCTTTCCGCCTCGTAGATCTGCTGGAAAAATCTCGTGTCGTTGCGCAGGCTGACATGGAGCGCAGCTACCACATCTTCTATCAGCTTACATCGAATGCCTTCCCCGACCTTAAAGGTTAGTTAAGCGAGGCTGCACTTCATATCTAGCTGAACGTGCATGCGACTCAATCGCTTAATGATTCCCTGCAACCGTCTGCCGAACATCACACTGTGACAGACACGGCAAAAAATCAATCAATCGCGTAGTTAGGATGCAGTAATTAATCGCCGACACCGACTGTTCTTCGCGACGTATGCTATATTTAGCCGTAATCGTAGGACGCAAGTAAAAACACATTAGCAGGCATCTACACCCCCCCCCCACTCAAACACCCACCCACCTCATTATCTGTCAATCGAAAATAGGTGAATATAATTTGCTTTTTAATTTCGAAAATTCGTATACGATTACATGTGAACCAAGTGCTTTTTTAGCCTCCGCGAAACGTTCACGCGTGTAGAGTAGTATACCCTCTGTGAAACCTTCAGCCTTGAAATATATCCTCTGCGAATCCTTTGCGCTTGTTTCGTGGTATACCCTCTGTGAGATCTCTTCGAGTGTAGTACGCTGTGTGAAACCTTTTAGTCTTGAAATGTGCCCGCTGTGACACTTTGGCGCTGCGCTAGTTCTGACCGGTCGGCGTGTTTTCTCCACAGCGAAGATACTGCTGAATGAACCAATCGGCCACTATCACTTCCAGAGCCAGGGCAAGACATACATTGATGGTGTCGATGATGCCGAGGAGATGCGCCTCACCGACGTACGTAAATTCCGTACGATCGTAGACTTACTAATATAACTCGTGCGTGTGTGTGTGTGTGTGTGTGTGTGTGTGTGTGTGTGTGTGTGTGTGTGTGTGTGTGTGTGTGTGTGTGTGTGTGTGTGTGTGTGTGTGTGTGTGTGTGGGTGTGTGTGCGTGTATATATATATATATATATATCTATATTATATATATATATATAATATGTGTGTGTGTGTGTGTGTGTGTGTGTGTGTTGTGTGTGTGCTGTGTGTGTGTGTGTGTGTGTGTGTTTGTGTGTGTCTGTGTGTCTGTGTCTGTGTGTGTGTGTAAATAAATTAATTAAATTATGCACATATGTGCATTACGCCAATAAATTTATTGTAGATTTATGGATTTATATATCAATTATCGGCTTCATTCGCTGCGAGTTTTGCATCAATTTTTATATAAATATAGTTATCAAATATAAACATCTTTGTGTAATGGTGCGAGCTTAGATTAACGAATAAAATAGATAAGCAAAGTAGATTTTACGCGAAAACAGTCTACTAAGCGTGTCAGGGCCGTTGCTAGTTTTGAAAAATGTCAAAGTGAACGTAATTACATAGTTATTTATTTATCCCCGAATTTATTTAGGCATCTTTAATCAGATACACTTTGTTACAACCCTGTTCCCTCTAGTGGGTGCCTTGTATAGCACCAGGTAAGATCATCTTTTATCTAGAACGCGTTATTAACGACCGCGTCCCGCCGACTCTATCCACGCAGGAAGCGTTCGACATTCTCGGCTTCACCGACGACGAAAAGTTGAACATCTATAAGATCGTTGCCGCCGTCATGCACCTCGGCAACATGCACTTCAAGCAGCGCACCCGCGACGAGCAGGCGGAAGCCGACGGCACCGAGGCCGGAGAGAAGGTCGCCCATCTGATGGGCATCTCCGACGCCGACCTCTTCAAGGGTCTCCTGAAGCCGCGCATCAAGGTCGGCTCCGAGCTGGTGCAGAAGGGACAGAATCGGGACCAGGTAATGTACGCCATAGGCACGCTGGCGAAGGCGACCTACGACCGCATGTTCCGCTGGCTCGTGTCGCGTCTGAACAAGACGCTCGACACGAACGCCAAGAAGCAGTTCTTCATCGGCGTGCTGGATATCGCCGGCTTCGAGATCTTCGACTTCAACAGCTTCGAGCAGATCTGCATCAACTTCACCAACGAGAAGCTGCAGCAGTACTTCAATCATCACATGTTCGTGCTGGAGCAGGAGGAGTATGAGCGCGAGGGCATTCAGTGGACCTTCATCGATTTCGGACTCGACCTTCAGCCGTGCATCGACCTGATTGAGAAGCCGATGGGCATGTTCTCGATCCTCGAGGAGGAGTGCATGTTCCCGAAGGCCACCGATCAAACCTTCACGCAGAAGATGATGGACAACCATCTCGGAAAATCGCCCAATTTCCTCAAACCGAAGGCGGTCAAGGCCGGAACAACAGAGGCGAACTTTGGCATCAAACACTACGCGGGAATCGTTAACTACAACACCAGTTTCTGGATAGACAAGAATAAGGATCCTCTCAACGACACGGTGTGCGAGCTGTTCGCACGCAGTAAGGGGAATCCACTTCTTTCCGAGCTGTATTACGACAAACTGGGAGACGACGAAGAGACCGGCGGCAAAGTCAGGCGACGAAAGGGTTCCGGTTTTCTCACCGTCTCAACCATCTACAGGGTTAGTGTTCGACTACACATGTTTCGCGTTACATTCGAGCAAGGATCACGTCGAAATCCAAAATTATGGCTGTGTACAACGTTCAAAACGGGCTTTTAGCGTTCACGTTTAAACCTAAATCGCATTAATATGTAAATGTAATGTCGGTAATATGTATTTATCGGTATTTATATTCATAAATCATTATTATTAATATGCTGACGGTTTGCTTGATATTGACATTTATCTACAAATCCGTCGATACATAGAAAGTGATAATTTTGTTAAATGCCATTGTATTGAAACGGCTGGCTTGGCTTGAAAGGCCACGCAGTTCTGGTAACCTCTTGCCTTACACGAATACCATATATTCTAACATATACTCTACCCTCTCTATATATACTCTATACCTTCTGTATATTCTATATTCTATACATGATCTATATACTCTCTATTTACTTTATATTTTATATATACTTCACTCTCTAATATATACTCTCTACTCTCTACATGCTCGACACTCTATATATAATTTATACTCTATCTATATACTATGTATACTCTATCTTCGATATCTCTCTCGCAAATACCATATTTTATCTCTAGCCTTCTATCGCTTGTTTGCTATAGGAGCAGTTGCGTCGCTTGATGAACGCGCTGAATGCCACGGCGCCGCACTTCGTGCGCTGCATCATCCCCAACGAGAGCAAGGAGGCGGGAGAGCTGGATGCCCCATTGGTGATGCACCAGCTGGGCTGCAACGGTGTGCTCGAGGGAATACGAATCTGCCGCAAGGGTTACCCGAACAGAATGCTCTACGCTGACTTCAAGCATAGGTGAGAGTACGACGCGGACAGTTTTTTAGAAGATTTCTACGTTGCATATGTATCCTCACTTTTAAAGTGGTTATGGGTGTAGCTATATAGGTTTAGGAAGAGCGAGAGAAAGAGAGAGAGAGAGTAACGTAGCGAGAGGAGAAGAGAAAAAAAAAGTAGTAGAGAGAAAGACAGCGGGAGAAAGTTGGAAGAGAGAGAGAGAGCGAGAGAGGGAGAGTTAGAGAGAGAGAGAGAGAGAGAGAGAGAGAGAGAGAGAGAGCACGGTAAGTCGGTTTCAATACCCATATCAATATAGTTATGTAGAAATATATACATTACACAGATGCAAACACACATGCACACACACACACACACACACACACACACACACACACACACACACACACACACACACACACACACACACACACACCTCAGACCGCCCCCCCCCGAACACACACTCACTATATACACGTATTTCGCACACAGATACCAGATCCTGGCGCCGAACTGCGTACCGGATGGCTTCACCGACGGCAAGCAGATAGCCTCATCGCTGCTGTTGGCGCTCAACTGGGACGTGAACGACTACAAGATTGGAGGCACGAAGATCTTCTTCAAGGCGGGCGTGCTCGGTCGCCTCGAGGAACTCCGCGAGGTGTGCATCACGCGCGTCATCACGCTGACGCAGGCTCAGATCCGCGGCTACCAGGGGCGCGCCGAGTACGCGAAGCTGAAGGCGCAGCGGCTCGGCATGATCCTCATCCAGCGCAACGTGCGCAAGTACATCCAGTGCCGCAACTGGCCCTGGTGGAAGCTCTACACGAAGGTGAAGCCGATGCTGTCGATCGCGCGCCAGGAGGACGAGATGAAGAGGATGCAGCAGCACCTGGACGAGATGCAGCTGGAGCTGGCGAAGGAGGCGAAGGCGAGAAACAACTACGAGGACATCATCGCGAGGTTGATCGCCGAGAAGACGGTGCTCTACGAGCAGGTGCAGACCGACCTCGAAGACATCAGCACCATCGAAGAACGAGCCGCTAAGCTGATCACGCAGAAGCTCGAACTCGAGGCCCTGCTGAAAGAGGTTGAGGAGCGGCTCCTCGAAGAGGAGCACGGCACGCTGGTGCTCGCCGAGGCGAGGAAGAGAGCCGAGGCAGAGTGCATCGACCTGCGAGGACTGCTAGAGGTGCTGGAGCGCAAGCTGAAGAAGGTCGAGAACGAGAAGGTGATACGAGACGTGCAAATCAGACAGATGAACGAGGAGTTTGCGAAGCAGGAGGAGGCGGCGGCGATAGCAAGCAAGGCTAAGAGAGCGCTGGAAGAAACTCTCATGGTGGGCAGGTTATCTGTTCTACTGGTTTTTACTAAAATTAACAGGGAAATAATAATAAAGAATGTTAACTGAGACAGTGGTTTTATTCAACATCTTTCATATTAATTTTAAGTAAAACAACGATTTTATTTCCCTATATTTACAACATAATTATCGTGATGACCTCGATTGTAATAATTTTAATAAACAACGGGTTTATTAAAGTTACATTCATTTCTAATCAAAATGACAAATAATAATAATAATAATAATAATAATAATACATCATGCTTAATACTAATCGAAACACCGCTCAATTTATTCTATTTGCTCACCTTATTTCAGCGAGCGCAAGCGGAACTGCAAAAGGAAGAGGAAAAAGCCAACCAAATGGCCAAGGCCAAAGCCAAGATGGAAGCGGAACTCGACGAACTGGAAGATAACCTGGAGAGAGAAAGAAAAATACGCACCGACGTGGAGAAGGCCAGGAAGAAGATGGAGGGAGACCTGAAGATCGCACAGGAGGGCATTGAAGAGATGGAGCGCGCCCGGAAGGAGGTGGAGGAGAGCGTGCGCAGGAAGGAGAAGGAGATGGCGCAGCTGCACAGCCAGATGGAAGACGACCGCGGAGTCATTCGTCAGCTGCAGAAGAAGATCAAGGAGCTGCAGGCGCGCATCGAGGAGCTAGAGGAGGAGCTGGAGGCGGAGAGGCAGGCGCGCTCCAAGGTCGAGAAGCAGCGCGCCGAACTCGCGCGCGAGCTCGAAGAACTACACGAGCGGCTCGAGGAGGCAGGTGGCGCCACCGGCGCGCAGCTCGAGTTGAACAAGAGGCGCGAGGCGGAATTGGCGAAGCTGCGTAGAGATCTCGAGGAGCAGGCCATGCAGCACGAAGCGACCGTCTCGTCGCTGCGCAAGAAGCAGAACGATATCATCGCCGAGATGGCGGAACAAATTGAACAGTTGCAGAAGATTAAGGCAAAGTAAGTCCGAGTGTATGTAAGGCATATAGAAAGTTCAGTCAGCTCTATACTTCTACAGGATCACGGTGATTTGTAACGTATTCTAAATGGAAAAGATTTAAGGGTAATTTTAAATTTGGGCATGGCTCTAGTAGTGTAGTGGTTAGGGGTGAAGTAAACTTACGCTAGATTGAAAGAAACCTAACCGACTTTGTACGTATGTCAGCTCGCATAAACTTTTTACATTTACTAAAAAAATAAACTTTAACGGTCATTTAAATTCGGGCGTCGCTCTAGTACTATAAAAGGTCAAGAAAGCTTAGATATACCGCTTCCCTAACAGATAGGTTTTATAGATGGGGAAGGGTCAAAGTTAGTTCTATATTCGTGCGTCACCTTTTGTTGTTGACTTGTATCTTGCTATATACTCTTGCCTGCAGACTAGAACGAGAGAAGCACGAGCTCACTCGCGATATGGACGACTTGCGATTGAACATGGAACACGTAGCTAAAGCAAAGGTGCGTAAAAATATCCATTCTATTAGAAAAATAACACAATTATCTATTTTCTATGCACTTGCTTCTACGATTTAGTTTATACTTTACGTAATCCAAACACGTTTCCCGACGGATAGCTTATTAGTATATGTGTATTACTTTAATATATTATTAGTTAGTATACATTAGTTATTACTTATTTTTTATAATTCACTTATTATATTAATATATTAGGTAAGTATTATGTTTAATTATTACTCTTAATTTAGAGAGCACAGTTTATTACTTTAGTTTGACTACTTGTATCAAATTTCTACTTTGTAACATAGCGAGAGGCATAACATTCGCGTATGCCTAGTATCTGCCAAATAGAATATTATTTTGTTGAATTACACTTTTAAAATGGACAGCAATGACTCATTGCATTAGTTTGATATTAAAAAGAATTCCCGATGCCTCGCTTTAATAATATGGAATGCTTAGTTTAACTTATCACTAATTAAGTTTACGTTAGCCAATAGATGGCAATGCGTGTCCTACGTGTAAATAACAATCCTCATATGTGCAGCCTTTATCAAGTAAAGAAAATATTATTTTGCTGAAATTACCCCCTTTTGAAGTGCAGAGCAAATATTCGTCGCAGTACACTGACATGAAATATATCCCGATACATATGTTTAATAATGAAAGGATGTCCTAGCTGAGGTAGCACTAAGAAAATTTAAATCAGCCAATAGACGAATAAATGTCTCCTACATGAAATATGCAGCAGTATGTCCAGCCTTTATTAAATAAAAGAAATGGAATTTTGTTGAAATTATACTTTTAAAATAGAGAGCAAATATTCGTCGTGCTGGCTTGACGTGAGAAGTAAATCCTAGTGCCTCTCTTTAATAATAATAAGGCTTTATCACTCACATTATATTATGAAAATTTAAATCAACTAATGAATGACGATATGTATCCCACATGACACATGCAACTGTATGTTTAGATTTTATCAAATGAATGTAATTGTATTTCGTTGAAATCATACTTTTAATTTAGAGAGAACAATTTATAAACGTACCCAACTATCCGAAGCCGTGCATTCACAAATACTAATTACTACAGTCATCGGGCTTCGCACTAATCAAAGAAATCGTATTAATAATAGATTATCGCGTCTTTAGCAACAAGCCGAGAAGTTGGCCAAGTCGATGGAGAATCAGCTGGGAGAGGCGAACAGCCGTCTTGACGAGTCATCGCGCATCATCAACACGCTCAATGCCCAGCAGCTGAAACTCAACAACGACGTTAGCGACCTCATGCGGCAGCTAGAGGAAGCTGAGGCGCAGATCAACCAGCTGAACCGAGCGAAGGCGTCGCTGCAGAGTTCGCTCGAGGAGGCGCGCAACAGCCTAGAGGATGAGTCGAAAGCGAAGTTGGCGCTGCAGTCGCAGCTAAGGAACGCGCAGCACGATATCGAGCAGCTGCGCGAACAAGCGGAGGAGGGAGAGGAAGCCAGGTCGCAGCTGCTAAGACAACTCGCCAAGGTCACCAACGAGTTGCAGACGCTCCGCGCACGCGTCGAAGCCGAAGGTCTCGGCGGCGGAGGAGCGGAGGCAGAGGAGATCAAGTAATAATTATATTGCTGTACTTGTTTAATTGTATTTACTTATGTAATAATATTATGTATATAATTGTAGTATGTACGGCAACCGCTCCGGAAACTGTCGAGGTCAGCATGCATGGGTGATTTCCCTTTTACAACTGCACTGAACAACGTCTATCGTGAAGCATTTAGACTGACTATGTCACTATGGCATAGTTCTATACGGATAATATTTGTGAATACAATTTTGCCTTTTAAATATCACATACTGTGCGCCAACCACTATTATCTACTCCTAGTACAATACGACAATTTAACTATAAAAAGTGAAGAAAATCGCATAGGATTGTAGCACCATACTTTAAGCATCATATATTTAAAAAAATAACAGTATCATGTAGAGCTAGATGGTCACCTTACCGTGAGTTTCCGTGCACCTACAGGCGTAAACTGCAAGCAAAGCTCATGGAGGCGGAGGACCAGATCGACGCGCTCAAGTCTAAGGTGGCCAGCGTCGATAAGCAGAAGCATCGCCTGCAGAACGACCTTGACGACATGTCGATAGAGGTCGAACGCGCCAACGCCGCCGCCAGCGCCGCCGAGAAACGCCAGCGCAACTTCGATAAGACGCTCGCCGAGTCGAAGCAGAAGATTGACGACATCGCAGCCGAACTGGAGGCGTCGCAGCGAGAGTGTCGCACCATGTCGACGGAGATGTTCAAGTCGAAGACGGTCAACGAGGAGCTAGCCGACGGCAACGAGGCTCTGAAGAGAGAGAACAGGAGTCTTGCCGACGAGATGAAGGATCTGACCGATCAGTTGGGAGAGGAGGGAAGGAGCATGCACGACCTCGACAAGGCGCGCAGGAAGGCCATGCAGGAGAAGGAGGAGCTGCAGTCGGCGCTCGAGGAAGCCGAGGCGGCGCTCGAGCAGGAGGAATCGAAGGTGGTGCGCTCGCAGCTGGAGCTGCAGCAGATCCGCCAGGAGGTCGACCGCCGCCTCGCCGAGAAGGACGACGAGTTCGAGACGACGCGCCGCAACCACCAGCGCGCCGTCGACTCGATGCAGGCGAGCCTCGAGGCGGAGGCGAAGGGCCGCGCCGAGGCGATGAAGATGAAGAAGAAGCTGGAGAACGACATACACGAGCTCGAGCTGTCGCTAGATGGCGCCAACCGACAGAACGCCGACGCGCAGAGGAACCTGAAGAAGCAGCAGGAGGAGATCGCCAACCTTCAGGCGCAGATCGACGATGAGCAGCGCGTGCGCGACCAGCTACGAGAACAGCTAGCCGCCAGCGAGCGCCGCTGTGGGGCGCTGTCCACCGAGCTGGAGGAGACACGCGGTGCGCTGGAGCTCTCCGAGCACAACCGCCGCGGCATCGAGAGCGAGCTGAACGAAGCGAACGAGCGCGTCGGCGACGTGCAGTCGCAGCTGACGAGCGCCAGCGCCGCCAAGCGGAAACTAGAAGGCGAGATGGCCGCCATGCAGGCCGACCTTGACGAGACGATCAGGGAGATGAAGGACGCAGACGAGAAGGCGAGGACCGCCTCCGCCGACGCCTCCCGCCTCGCCGAGGAGCTACACCGAGAGCAGGAGCACGCGAACGGCTGCGAGAGAGCGCGCAAGTCGCTCGAGCAGCAACTGAAGGAGATGCAAGTGCGTCTGGACGAGGCCGAGGCAAACGTGCTGAAGGGAGGCAAGAAGCTGATCTCTAAGTTAGAGCAGCGCGTGCGCGAGCTGGAGAGCGAGCTGGCTAGCGAACAGCGTCGGCACAGCGACCTGCAGAAGAACTACCGCAAGGCGGACCGACAGGTCAAGGATATGCACAACCAGATGGAAGAAGACAAGAAGAGCCAGGAGCACCTGCAAGAGCTGCTCGACCGCGTCAATGGAAAGATAAGCATGTTCAAGCGGCAGATCGAGGAGGCCGAGGAGGTGGGCAACATGAATCTGTCAAAGTTTCGCAAGGTGCAGTCGCAGCTGGAGGAGTCGGAGGCGAGGGCCGAGGAAGCGGAGGCGATGGTTGGAAAGCTGCGTGCGATGACGCGCTCGGCGAGCCACGTCAGACCGGTACGATATAGCTGCGACAGCAACAGCAGCAGCAGCAGCAGCAACAGCGACAGCAGCAGCAGCCCTTTTAAATAGCAAAGTAAGCGCGCTGGGCTTTAAATTCAGCCGGTCCAGCAACGCCACCAGCCGCCTCACACAAGCAGCGTCGGCAGCTTTGTCACCACCACACAGGCTCATTGCTCTAATTGATTTCACCGCTTTCCTCTCGCAGCGCGTCGCGAGATTTTCCGCGGCCGCGCGGTGCGCCTGAATATGTATGAAATATAACATCAAACGCGCCTCGGCGCCGCATCGCGCGCTTTCACAATCTCGTTAAACTGTATAGAAGAGGGACGTCAGAATCTATAAACCGGACATGATCCGCTGCCGTCCGTATGTGTGCGTGCAACCCCCATATATATATATATATATATATATATATTGAATTACAGTCTTTTTATTTGACTTAATACTATTGTAATCATATTTTTCCCTCGCTATGTACGAACGACATGTACACCTCGGGTTGACACTCTAGATCGGTGCTGGGCAACTTATCTGGCCCCACAGTGTGTGCTGCTAAATGTTTTTATTTTCCTACAGGGTCAATCGCCCAGCATGAGCGCAATGCGCCGCCGCATGAACAGCAACCAGGAGTAAGAGGAGTAGTTAAAGGTGAATAATGATATAATGTGATATAATAATAATATAATAATTTCAGAATGGCGTCACTGTCCGTATTAAGGATAACAGCTGTGTCTAAATAACTCAGTATTTCGCTAAGGTAATATATAGAAATAACATTATACATACCCCCAAATTTCCGGATTAAGAAGTATTCAGAGGCATCGGCGGTAATCGGCACGTGATGGTTCTACAGCGGTGTTTCCATAACAACCAACCATTCAAACTTTGGCTGCCAATAGATGGCAGCACAGTGCAATCGACAGATGCAGCTGCCCCGCCTGGCTCACACAAAGACCCATTGAAGGGGCCTGGCAGAATGATTCCAGAGATACTGATGGGCAATAGAATGCCAGCGCATTGCGTATTCTGTAAATACACGATTCATTACATAAGTGGACGACGCATGTATAAATGTATGTGTGTGTATATATTCACTTGGTGTGGTTTTATTTGCAGACTTCCCTGACCGATGCGTTGATGCAACGTAAATTTCGAATGGCCGATGTCCACCGCTGACGTGGCAAGAAAATGTATTCATCGCTGTCTCTGCTCGTTGGATAACCATCTCTTACGCGCGTGTGTTTGCACCCTCCGCAATTTCCGACACACGCAGGGTTATATATTGCCGTAATTGCATTAGCACAATAGTCTGATTTCATCCATGCATGGATTTTGCGTCCATGGATTTTGGAATAGTTGATAATTATTAGATACAGCTCGCATATATATATATATATATATTATCAAACGACGTTGATAATATTGATATATGCATTGAATGTTAAGTAGGGTGTATTCTATAATAATATACACACTTTAAATTAAAAGCGGATGTACCGGATTACGAGTATGATAGAAAACGTATCGGACGTGTGTAGAGTTTAGTAGCTTTAAGTATATAGGCAGCTATCTGATCAACTTGCTGGTATATTTGATATCTAGGCGCTACGACTCGACTATCTTGTATAAGCCGGTACACCATCGTGGCCTCGACGGTTTTCAATTAAAATGAGATTGAACTTAAAGTTCGAGTTTACACGCGAACGTAACACGCTAGAGGTGTGGTAGTCGTAGCAACCGCATAAAGAGCGCCAGTGATAACCTTTGCTATCACACATCTGAGCCGCGGAAGGAGTGTTTCACGGTTACGATGGTGCTGCTATCTAGCTTTAGGGTACCGCGGTGATGCACGCCGGAAGCTTGGTTGCCCCAGCAGTGCGCCGCCGAATCTCCTCTTACGTAACTTCCGTTCTAAATCGCTGCGTATTGACGTATACTATGTATCGTGTATTGATAGTATGTCTAGCCCGTAGCACGATAAGTAGAGAGTAGCAATAGTAGCGGTTGTCGTAGTGGTATCGTTTATTTATCGAAGACACGTTTCTAACGTATGTAGTTTTATGACTGCTACTTTTATATGATATATTGTTTCTATTTTGCTCTCTCGGCGGCGGCGATTGTAACTATTAGCGTGATGCTATACATAGCGCACCGGATTACGATGACGCCCCTCGAATCGCTACTAACTTCGATTCTAGCGAATTTAGAACATCACGATGCTACTATCCAAGCTATTTATATATACTTACTGAATAAAAATATTTATTAAAAAGAGTGTGTCAGTAACGGATTCGATCGTTGCAATCTTAAGGGAATTTTAGCGTGGAACAGAAAAACGTGATATATAGAGTTTGAACCACACGTGATAATCTAACGTCCACCATCGGATGTTATGTTAAATGTGTGCTGATATATACAAAAAAAAAGCAATAAAGCTCAAACAATGAGCGATGATACTAATATGTTATTGTTTTTCTGTCGCCATGACAACGCTCAGACGGTTATTAGCGCTTCCGGTGGTTACCGGAACCACTGTTTAGACAATGCGCCCGAAAATATTTATCGTCAAACAGCAGAGTGACATTACTAATCAAACGTTACGTTACGGAACGGTGAGTTTCATAATAAATAAAAAAAGAATCCGCCCACAGCGCCAGTAACACGCTGAACCTTAATGCGCAGCCAGCCAGCGAGCACGCCCCGCCTGAATGCAAAGCGGGGCGGATTTCGTGGGCAGATGGCTCGATACATTGTCGAGCGGGGTCGCGGCAGCCGAACGGCGGAGGGACAGATGGTCGAGCCCGCCTGTCCGCGCCGTCCCATCGCTGTCACTGCTGCCTGGCGATATACGGCGCGGGAGGGAGAGAGGGAGAGAGCGCGCGCGTGGCGGTCGCCCCGGCGCGTGATGCACCCAGCATGAGGCGTCTGCAGGCACGCACGTGTGCGGCCAATAATAAACCCACTGCCCTCCAGCTAAGACTGCATTAGCGCACGGGAGAGTGTTTAGGTGCGTGTGTCATCATTGGCGGCATCCGTGGAGAGGAAAACGACTGGGCGGGAGGCGGGGGAGGGACTCCTCGATGCTTAATTCGTTTCGTGGTGGAGGGAGGGGTCAGCGAAGGCTGACACAGTTATTTTATTATTATTAGTAGTACCGGCCACGATGTACTCGGTTAGTTGTCAGTGTCTAGTTGTCAGTGTAAACAGTTAGCTTCTCGCCGAAATATGTGGAAATAAATTTATGGACGAATACTAGAAAGATGCCAACAATAACAGCGGTGTTTAATTTGACATTGTGTAGCAACAGATAGATAAAATAAATGATAAATAAAAACGCACGCATGGAGTCAGAGAGGGAGAGAACGAAACAGACGAGAGAGAGATAGAGAGAGAGAGAGAGTGAGAGACAGAGAGACAGAGAGAGAGAGAGAAAAAAAGAGAGAGAGAGAGAGGGAGAGAGACAGAGAGGGAGAGAGACAGAGAGAGAAAAACGAGAGAGAGTGTTGGGAGAAAGAAAGGGGAAGCAGAGAGAAAGAGAGGGAAAGTCAAAAGGTATCCAATAGCTACAAAAATGAATATAATAAAAGGGGGATATGCTGTGAGCATCTGTGTGTCCGTCTGTGTGTGCCATGTGCCAGTTGCTGTCGTGCGGCTATATAGCCAGCTCGTTCAGGCTGTGACAAGCACTTTCGGCGGTATTTGTCTAAACAGTCTGCCGTGACATATACACGAACCTGATTTGATTCCATGGCAAACGTGCGCGGTTCGGGCGCATGCACCTGCTTTGTGTACGCGGCGTTGTTAACCTATAAAATGTAAACGTCTACAAAAACTATACTTGACAGCATCACGGCGGCCATTGTTTGCACGTTCATCTGTCGCACAAACAGAGCAGGGTGCGTTGCCGACGCGGGGCCGTGTGTCACGGTATACTTCTCAAACAAAAATATTATTCCTTTGAAGAGTCTTTTGTTGTTTTAATGGGTCCGCGTAAATGCAACGCAAACGTGCCCATGTGGTGCTCGCTGGTGCATCGCACACACGGGCATCGACTGAACGCGCTTATGAATATCTATCATGATATGGACGAGCTTTCAACACTATAGCGTCAGCAACATTAGTGCATGGCAGTGGCAGCAGCAGCGGTGGTGGCGGTAGCGGCAGTAACAGCAGTAACAGCAGAAGTAACAGAAGCAGCAGCAGCAGCAGCAGCGCAACCACAACCGCCACCACATTAACTTAGAACATTTTAGTAATAAAATGATGGTAAATAATCACGAAATGTATTTACTACTAAAGTCTTCTGTATTCTGTACCGACTAATAATTCCGCGGAAATACCGTTCAAATGCTCATTTGCAACGCGCAATCTCACCACACGCACAACATTGTGTACAAACTCACAGAACTCACACTCCTATACATCTGTGAGTTGGTAGTAAATACATTTCGTAATCATTTACTATCATTTTATTATTGTAGTAGTAGTAGCAGTAGTAGTAGTAGTAGTAGTAGTAGTAGTAGTAGTAGTAGTAGTAGTAGTAG
>NW_014577145.1:19988-27943 GCF_000485595.1 Priapulus caudatus | reverse complement strand
GTGCGTGCGTGCGTGCTCGTGCGTACGTGCGTGCGTTTGCGTGTGCGTACGTGCGTGCGTGTTCGTGCGTGCGTGCGTGCGTGCTCGTGCGTACGTGCGTGCGTTTGCGTGTGCGTACGTGCGTGCGTGTTCGTGCGTGCGTGTGTGCGTGTTCGTGCGTAGGTGCGCGAGATTAGGCGACAGATTGCCGCGCTCGTTAATCATTGACGTCGTTAACGTTTAGCGACTGATTGCATCAAAATGTCACCGCGTGCGCGCGCGGACGCGTCGCGCTGAATGAAAAACGCTCCTGCTCTTCAAACGTCGCGGCGCCCGCGTTTTCAAACCGCGTTTTTGTATCTCACTCTTTCTGTCTGTCTTTTTGTTTTGTCGGTCTGTCTGTCTATCTGTCTGTCTGTCTGTCTGTCTGTCTGTCTGTCTGTCTGTCTGTCTGTCTGTCTGTCTGTCTGTCTGTCTGTCTGTCTGTCTGTCTGTCTGTCTGTTTGTCTGTCTGTCTGTCTGTCTGTCTGTCTGTCTGTCTGTCTGTCTGTCTGTCTGTCTGTTTGTCTGTCTGTCTGTTTGTCTGGCTGTCTACCTCTCTCTCGCCCTCTCTCGTCTTCTCTCTTCCTCTTTCTTGCTTTCTCTATTTCTCTGGCCGCACGCTCGCAAATATAGCGTTAAACATCGTGCCGTGTTTGGCCGACTGGGACTTCAAGTGAAGAGCGAACATTTGATTGCTCGCTATTGACGCAAAGAAGTGACGCTGTTGACTTTACAAAATAATTATAGCGTCGAACTATCGCACCGCGGCGCAAGTGATTTCGGGTTCGTATATATACGTCGTCCCACTTGCAGTGCGTTTCGCCGTGATATATCGGACGATACTCACACCGGATGACATCGCCCCGCGTCCTCCGCTAACCAAATAAACCAGGGAGGGGGGCGGGCAGGGAGAGGCACGCGCGTCGCTAAATGCATACGCGTTCGTTACTTATACACACGTATTGTGGGCAGATAGATGATGATACGGCATTTAAGTCTGTCATCACACAATTACTTTAGTCGGACCCCGGGGACGGGGTATCCCTGTTTGATTTACAAAGCGCGCCGAATGAGCGATAGGCGGCGTAATTTATGCGCGTGCTACGTGTGCATGTATCTGAGAGGCTTTACCCGGCCGGCGATCGCGTTTAGCGCTCGACTTGAGCGGAACAAGGCTGGGCCGGGTTAGCGACCGCCCGCCACACGACTCAGCTGATTAGAGTTCGTATTAGGTTTCCGTATTTACCGCGGACACACATCGCCGCCGCCGCCGCCGCCGCTCGCCGCGGCAAGGATGAAGATGCTGAGAAATCTTTGTTCTTCTTTGCCGACGCGCTCCACGTGCGTCTGGCGACGTAGCGGCGAGTCGTAATAGAGGTCCCGATCCCAGTCTCTGTTACAATACGGCGGAAAATTTCAGCGATTGGTTAGAATGAAAGAGAGACACTGACAGATACAGACAGACAAACAGACAGATTGACAGATAGACAGTCAGATAGACAGACAAACAGACAGACAGACAGACAGACAGAAAGATAGACAGACAGACAGACAGACAGACAGAGCTAGATAGACACAGAGCGATAGATAGAGAGGGACATCAATAGATGTGAATTTATTTCGCTAATTCTTTACGTTGTCCTTTTTATCTAATAAAAAACATTTCTGTAATATAAGAACGGGGCTACGGGAAATAGCTATGACCTATTACTTTCAACGCTGTAATATATACCTGCTTCACGTATTGCGTACGAGATTAAAATTGCTTCACATTATCATGCTTATATTCATTCACGTTGCCTATATGCTCGTGATGAGCTCGCGCCCCAGGTCAGATAGAAGCGATAGTCGGTTTGTAGTGTTTCGGATGCCTCCGAATGTCCCCTCCTCCGTCAGCTAGCTTATACATAGTCGGCCCTCGGCATCAACGCCGTTACCATACTGACAACAGGTTGCGGTTTTACAGTCACACAATGGGCGTGCACCGATAATATTATTATAATCATTAGAAATTCATTTGCCGTGCTTTGTCGCTGCCAAATGGCCACCTGTCACCCTAGCGGTAGCCACAATCGTATATATATACACCCTGTCGCGCAGAAACAGGCACTCGCGCACACACACGCACGCACACACACGCACACACGTACGCACGCATGCATGCTCGCGCGCATATAATTATATACATACGGATTTGACACGCTAAATTTCACTCGTTAAATGTGTACTAACACAGCGCGTATAGTAAGACCCCGTTGAATTAAGCACCAGCTATAGACATAAAGATTGCGGTGCGGCCGCGGAGAATGAACGCGAGCGCGCAGACAGACGCGTAACGCTGCCGCCGCTAAAATGAACGACTCTATATGATCTAGTTTGTATTTATTAAAGATAATATTTCCGACACGCGATGTTCACTTAAGTTTCATAATCAAATTATTTTCGCTCGCGGTTCGCGTTTTATATATTATAATTTATTAATATGAAACGCCGTGATTCGTAAACTTTATTGACAGCTGAACTGCCGCGAATCGAAAGCGACGGCGGACATTCCCCTGGCAGTTATAGATTTCCTATATGTTAGTTAGTTAACAGTTAGGAACAGAAAGAACTGTTTATAGACCGATGTTTTCTCATCATAGAGAATCATGCGCCAACTCTCTGACTATTCCTGCCATCCACCATTTCTGACCACCACGGCCATGTTTCTTTTATCCTTCACGATTCACCAGCAACCGTCTCGTCCATATAGCTTCATCTACCCCTCCCCTTCCTCCCCTAACCACCGACGACCATCTCCGGCCTCGGGCACCATCTTCGCGATGATCATCACGGCACATCTCCGATTCGCTGACGTCATCATCGTGCTGATCACGACACATCTCTGACCCCGTGACGTCATCTTCGGCGTCGATCGCTAATAGCCCGAGCTGCTGAGAGAGTATCTTGCGTCATCGGCTTGTTAAGAGGAAATGGTCGTAACCGGACGCCTAGTGGCGAGCAAACATGATAGGGCGGCCCGCGCGCTGCACGCTTTCCGGCTTAATGCTGGTAATGGACGAATAAAGGCGCAGGATTTAACGACAACGATGCAGATTAGCCGTCATTATAATGATGATGAATTTGGACGAGGCTCGCATCGTATTCATGACCACGGCGCAAAGATTACGTTATTATAATCGTGCCGCGTGGCATACCGACCGATTAAATTCCATGTTAGCGTGCCGGGTATAGACGGTGAGATATAAATATAACATAATCCTGTGCTGTGCGCGTGTGCGTGTGGGTGTGTGCGTATGTGTGTGTGTGTGTGTGTGTGCGTGTGTGTGGTGTGTCTAGTGCTGTGTGTCACTGTGTGTGTGTGTTGTGTGTGTGTGTGCGTGTGTGTGTGTGTGTGTGTGTGTGGTTGTGTCGTGCTGTTGTGTGTGTGTGTGTGTGTGTGTGTGTGTGTCACTGTGTGTGTGTCACTGTGTGTGTGTCACTGTGTGTGTCACTGTGTGTGCGTGTGTGTGTGTGTGTGTGTTGTGTGTGTGTGTGTGTGTGCGTGTGTGTGTGTGTATCGTGGGTGGTTGTTCCAACATGCGCTATATGCAAGCATTTAGTATGTAGAAGATACGCTGTTGCGTTATCCGTATATTTTTAATGAGATAAAATACACGATAGTACGAACGTGTGCGCTAAAATCGATTATGTTGAACGTCTGTTTCCGACATCCAATATTTAACAAATATAGCTAGACATACGAAGGGCGTTATCCGGTATTCACATAAAATAATCACGGTTTGATTCGATTCGGCGTAACTCTCTACGTTTCCGAATCTCAAAGATGAAATCCGGATTCAGGATGTAGGCTACTCATATTGGGATTATATGCACATTCCTTCTCGACACGCTCAAGTTTTTATTTGCAAGAAACACGTCAATGCAAGGCATTTTCCACAGCCGCGTCACGCATTCTCGGATTGGCGAAGCGTTGCACAAAATTACATGGAATATGGGGTGGTTAAATATATAACTATACTATATACTACGTGAGGGGTGCGCTCCGCTAACGCATGTGCGCGCTTCTTTGTGTGCGATGAAGATAGTCGCCACGCGTGGCAGATCGTCGTGAGGACAGTAGAAACTAATTTCGGCTGACGGTGGCCAGCAATTATCGACAAACAGGGTGAAGCGCTGATTTGCAGGCGGCTCGCAACACTGATCTCCGCTGCTGATGACGTCCACAATGACGCAACCCGATAAGCCACCAAGTCTTCGCGTTAATCACGCATCACTGAGGGCATGGCATGTGCACGCTGTGCACGCGCGTACGTGTACGCACGCACGCACGCACGCAGCACGCATGCATCTCTCGCACGCACGCACTCACGCACGCACGCACTCAGCAATGCACGCACGCCACGCACGGCACTCTACGCACGGCCACGCACGCTACGAATATACACGCGCAGGCGCGCAGCTGACGCAAGCCCTGAATGCACACAGGCAGACAGCAGATGGCCGCTATTGTAAGTGCATGGTACGAGCTTCTGTGAGCTCCTAGCTATTATTTAGCACGTGCTTCCTTTTGCTAATATTTTTGTTTTAATTTACAGTTCTGAACTGTCAGCAACTCGGACGATTGTGACGAAATGCAGCTGCCAGTTGCGGATGCGATGACGCTGTGAAATGTAACAGCGCATGTAATAAACCTAATCGCTGAAATTTAACGGTTTGAAATTATCTCGAGCTTAACGTTCGCAGTGACAGTGTCTGAATGCAGCTTAGGTAGGTATTCAGTTACAGGTTTGACGATAACTATAGATGATATGGCATCTAGCTCTATATAACAAAAAACTAGACATCGACTTATAAAGCTGAGACTTAGAATACAGACACGGTCTTCTGTATTACGTTAAGGTTAGGACACGTACACGTTCTAACATCCCTCACATGCATTGCTTAAAATTCGTCACTCAATTCTTCTCCTTCTTTCTTGCTTTCTCTCTTTTCTTTCCCTTTTCCTGCGTTGCTCCTCACTCCCTAGCCCTCTTTCTTTCCTCTGCTCGCTGGAACTTTTTCTCCTCGCCCCTCTTACTTATTTCTCTCTCCCAGCCTCTCTCTCTCGCTCTCCTTATCTCTCTCCCGCCCTCTCCTTTTTCTACTCCCGCCCCTCTCTCTCGCTCTTCGCTCTCCTCCCTTCTTCTCTGCTCTAGTCCTTAATTTTATCCCCGCCTCTCTCTCTCTCGCTCTCCTCCTTCTCTCTCTCTCTACTCCTCTCTCGTCTCTCATTCTCTCTCTCTCTCTCTCCTCTCTCTCGCTCGCGCTCTCGCCTCTCCCTCATTCTTCTCTCTACTCTCTGCTCTCCTCTTCTCTCTCTCTCTTCTCTCTCTCTCATCTCGCTCGCGCTCTCGCCTCCCTCCTTTCTCTCTCTCTCTCTCTCTTCTCTCTCTCTCTCGCTCTTCTCTCTCTCATTCGCTCTCTCCCTCCCTCTCTGTATCGCTGCGCGAGTTCGAACAACAGACTAAGCCTGGCCCATAACTAGTTCGCGCCGTGTGGACTTTCGCCAGACGTCGGGAACTCGCTGCGTCCGACTTGCTCGACGGGTGCGGGGCTGTCGCGGGCGATTGTTTAGGTGCATTAGCTTGATTGGAAGCCCTGTGCGGCTTGCCCCCGCTGCTGTGCCGCCGTCGGACCGCTGATCAAGCTGACACTGAACGATCGTCTATTTACCCTGGCTTCAAAGCGCCCGCGCGTGCTCTCTCGGCAAAGATCTATATAATAAATTATTGCGACCCGGATTTTTTTCTCGCTCTGTCTCCCTCCCTCTCTCTCTCCTCTCTCTCTCTCTCTCTCTCTCTCTCCTCTCTCTCTCTTTCTCCTTCTCTCTCTCTCTCTCCTCTCTCTCTCTCTCTCTCGCGCGCGCGCTCGCTGTCTCTCTCGGCCGCGCTGTCTCCCGCGCGCGCGCGCCCTCTCGCGCGCGCTCTCTCTCTGGCAAACTAGCTAGCTCCGAGCGGCTTGCAAGGAATATAACGCGCGGCCAAGTAAATTGCGAGTCTGTATGGCAGCTTTAGCTAGCTTCTCACGTCTCGCGAGCATAAGCGAGTGCCGTTGTTCGCCGGCGAAACATTAACGTGAACGTGAAAAACAAGCGAGCATCGTTTTTAATGCGTAAGTAGCCAGTCGGCGTCTTTAAAGGCAGCCGCTATAGATGGCGCAGCGATCGACGCTTAACTTTTGCTAACTCATGCATCAAATGTCGACACTGTCCGTCTTGATTAATTTACAGCAACTTTGTATTTTTGCGGTTAATATTTAATGTCACCTCTACGGACGTATGTGCTAGTAATTAATCTAATCTATCTAATCTAATCTAATCTCAGATCTATAATACTAAGGCATTGCGCTTATTTTCAGTCTTAATTATAACATCAACGTGTGACATTGCTTACGAGGCCAAGCACGGCATAAAGCGGTTTAGTTAGACTAAAGCATGTCTGCTCTATGATATAGTTCTGCACTGCTATCCACAGCGTTAGTTAGCCGTCTGCTGTGCGCGCCACCTAGCGCCGACGGATTCAATCGGCTGCTGCTTGCGCCTATCGACAGGGACGCGGCGAAGCTCCGGATTAGAAGATTAGTTGATGTTCGTTGGACAGAGTTGATTAAATTAGCATCTATGACAGAAATGCATGCAAAGCTGAGTCGATATTCTCCCTCGGCAGCGCAGGACTGAATAGTAGGAGTAGCCCACTGCTGTATGAGCGCTCGCGTGAGCCAGACGCGATCCGCTGGCACGGCCACATGAACAAACAACTTGTAACATGTCTCTTCGTTTATGTCCTCATCGCCATTATAGCGCTACTCGTCTCCCCCTCTCTTTCTGTTTTTCTCTATATAGATATTGGACGCGACCTCGTTTTGCCTTGGGCGTGCACGTACGATTCTCTTCGCATCTCCTTTCCACTCTCATTCTTCACAGTGGCTTCGTGTGTCTGCAATTCGTGATCAGTAGAGCTACGTGGGGAATGGATGAGTCTAGGGCAAGCCTCTTTCTTTCTCCACGGCAGCTTTTACGCCCTCGAATATAATTAAATAAATAAATAAACCAGACAACAATACAAACAAATAGCAAAGAGTAAATAGAAAAAAACGACGAAATAATTAGACACAGAACATTATTAAACGGATATCAGCACGTAATGGCGGCACCACCTATACTAGCGTAGAAAAAAAACCTCTTGCTTATAATTGGACGAGCACGGTATCAAATTCAGTTGAGGTAGACAGCGATTAATAATCGCACACAAACATCGACAATAACACGCAGCTCTATTTCTGGAGCACAGGCACTTGGAGCGTTTCAATAAAATATAGTGTCTATATTATATTATACGTGTCAGTGTGCGGAAGCGTGCGTGCGGTGTACTTGTGTGTTGCAGAGGATCATTTGCACGGCATTTACAGGAAATTGTCGGCAATAATAGGCGAAAGAGAGTAGAGAAACATTAAGACTTTGGTAGTAAGTAGATTTCGTATTTATTTAGCATTATATTTTATTGAAACGCTCCAAGTGCCTGTGCTCTGGCGCGTGCCGTGTGGCAGTTCGCATGCAGGCGTCAGACTATCGTATGAATTCGTCCACGTGTACAGAAATGCGGTTGACATTTAACCTTAAAAGACGTTTCAACGGAGAGCTCCATCACGCCTGGCCGGCGCACCGTAGAATCAGGAAGCAGTGCGATCGTTGTTAAATGTCGATGCGTACTCCGCGTGTGTCATACCATCGCACAGCATTCGTATTGGTCGCACATATATCTTCTGCTACGTACATGAATCGAGATGATTTACTTTACTCTACTCGTCGCACATTTCCAGACGTATATGTTGTAACCCCATGGGTGAGGGGAGCTGTGTGTGTGTGTGTGTGTGTGTGTGTGTGTGTGTGTGTG
>NW_014577145.1:15993-18142 GCF_000485595.1 Priapulus caudatus | reverse complement strand
TATATATATATATATATATATATATATATCAGCTAACGTGCACACCGCAAAATTCTAACAGTTGCGGCCACCTCATTATTTAACCTTTTTAATGTAAGGTTTTATAACATCGACTACCATTGTCAGTGGTATTAGAATTCTGCCATTAACGTTGGTGCAACGTTGGCTTCCTGACAGTAACTACCAAACGTGCGGTCGTGCACTTGCCTAAGTAGCATGGTAGTATGGTTATGTACAGCCTTAGTAAACGTACACTAAACATAAGCGATTATTTCTTTTGAAGTCACACATAGTATCTTAACATTCAGACGGGCATTTACGATATTTTATTGTTAGTGCTGCACAGCTTTGCTATTATGGTCTGACTTCGTTAAGCACAGCTATACAGTGATGAGGACAAACATCTAATATCAGCGTCCGCACGCAATGTAAACACGACGAACGTATCATAGCCGAAGCTATATACGTATCATAGCCGAAGCTATATATCAGTTACACCTCGCGGGAAAAACACGCAGACTGGCATCGCAAATTTACAGTAGGCTAGAGATTAATTTCGACAATTAGATGTTGAAGGCACGTATATATGGCATATTATATAGCATGTATATCATATATTAGCACGTATATATAGCATATATATAGCATGTATAGCATATATTAGCACGTATATATAGCATATATAGCATGTATAACATATATTAGCACGTATATATAGCATATATAGCATGTATAACATATATTAGCACGTATATATAGCATATATAGCATGTATAGCATATATTAGTACGTATATATAGCATATATAGCATGTATAACATATATTAGTACGTATATATAGCATATTATATAGCATATATAGCATGTATATTAGCACGTATATATAGCATATATAGCATGTATAACATATATTAGCACGTATATATAGCATATATAGCATGTATAACATATATTAGTACGTATATATAGCATATATAGCATATATAGCATATATTAGCACGTATACATAGCATATTATATAGCATGTATATTAGCACGTATATATAGAATCGTTGCTGCGGGTTCTTGCATCGACTGCCACTGATCGCAGGCGCGTGCGGATTAGCGCTGGCGGCAATCTCAGGGCGAGAACGAGGCTCCGAGCACGGATTGCTACACCTGGTGTGACAGACGATGTAACACACTGCCGCGAGTTGGCGAATTAATAATGAATGCATCCGCCGCTGAATGTTTTATGAGGCTCTGCTAGGATGTGTTTTTAAAACGCAATGATGTGCAGTTACAGCACGAGTGATGAGACAGTGCATATAGAGCTCGTCCAAGAGCGCAGCGCTCGCCACTCGCACTCATTACTATTTTACACGCGTGTACGAATAAGTAATGGGTGCACCCCGGTGAGTAGTGTCAATCCCTGTACACGGGCACAGAAAATTGAACTCGGTATGACCCCAACCCTGTGGCGCCCCCTGGTGGCGGAAGTGACGTCATAGACCGGAGGTGACGTGGCGCCCTCTGGTGGTGGTAGTGACGTCATAGACTCCGGTGCCCAAATGTACAGGTGAATCTGCGTATAGCCGAATTGAATTGTCGATAGCGACGGCATCTATATTTTGTGTCGCTATAGCTTTCCGGTCATTGTGTGTTGTCCCCTATTGCGTGAATTTACGGTGGTGGAGCTACATGCATTTGTCGTTGGCGTATGTTGGTGCTTATTAATATAAAACCCGAAGAGATAGGTTTTAGTAAATGTTTGGCAGTAAAAAAATGCACAAAATTGATTCGCAGTATCAAATTCCGTTGAGGAATAATCTGTGAAAGACGCCGGTATAAAGATTGATAACTGGGGAATTATTTGCCGTGGGGAGAGGGAGCGAGTAGCAATACGCGAAATAGACAGAGGGAGGAAAAGAAATAAAATAAGAAGGAAGAAAACGATTGAGAGATGCACAGGGACTAGGGCAGCAAAAGCATCGAACAATTAAAACGGATTAAAGTTTGAGTGGAAAGCAGGAGAGCGTTGCGGTATGACGAACGATAAGCGAATATCTAACACAAAAGACGAACATGTACATCTGCCGAACACGGACCCCCCTACCTCCACGTACACACACACACACACACACACACACACACACACACACACACACAC
>NW_014577145.1:13840-15983 GCF_000485595.1 Priapulus caudatus | reverse complement strand
ACACACACACACACACACACACACACACACACACACACACACACACACACACACAAACACACACACAGGCAGATACCCGCCTAAACCTTGCGTTAGACGCAACGTCGTCCCCGCGATAAGCGCATCTCTCGCTCGCAGAAATCTAAGAAGCCATCTTACAATTCGTCCCCTCGTCTCCACTCCGCGCGCACTCGCATTCAGCCTCGCATTTACTCACTACGGGAGCGTTCGATTTTCCTTTTCAGTCTTGCCTCCTCTAGAAGACGCTTCGCTACGCGCAGATAAATCAGCGAGGGAAGCTGCTCACGCAAAAGATAAATGGACGAGATAAAGACGCGCTTGCCCTATCTTGTCGGCGCTGGTCGCGAGCGCGCACGTCGCTCGTCGTGTAAGCAGTGCGAAATCCACTCGTCCACGAGAAAGAATAGAAAATAGGCTAAGGCGCACTATACGGATGTAAGAGCTGACATTCTCAGATACACGTCGCACACGCGCGCGCGCGCACACACACACACACACACACACACACACACACACACACAAACACGCGAGCGCGCACGCACGCACACGCACACGCACACGCACACACGCACGTACATACACAGACAGACAAGCAGACAGACAGACAGACAGACAGACAGAAAAATAGACACACACATACGCACGCACACACTCACACACTCACACATACGCGCGCAGACGCACACGCACACACGCACGTACGTACACAGACAGACAAGCAGACAGACAGACAAATAGACAAAAAACATGGTAAAATATTAGCAAAGTGCGAAAATATATTACTCTACTACTTTAAAAAAAAGAGACGAACTATTACAGAACGTTCGTGAACTTGAACGAGACCGTCGTAAATTCTATACAGCCTGTGTGTAGCGTGTGTATAGTGACATTCACGACGGATGTCATTGGGCCGTTACAACGTTACAACATTTATGTCGTTGAGAACTAGGAAATTGCTAAATGGGCAATTGCGGTGTTAGATACAGCCGGTACCGGGTTTAGCGGTTCCGGCTCGGAAGAAGATTCTGTTAGAATAATCGATACCAGATAAAAGATACACGTTATTTTGTTCAACGTGCCCACACACGCACAGGCACACACACACGCGTGCGTACACACGTATAAACGTGCGTGTGTGCGTGCGCGTGCGTGCGTGCGTGCGTGTGTGCGCGTGCGTGCGTGCGCGTGTACGTACTGTGTGTCAGCGCATCAAATGAGTCAGCATGCACGCGGCATCTACTTCGCCGTCGCTTGTCGCGACACACCCAACCTACACGCGCCTAGTTCCCCCCCCCCACCACCACCACCCCACCCTCACCCAAGCGTTAACAGCTTCATCGCAATGCCTGATTTTATACACTCTAGCGCTTCTCCGTCGTCACCAATAAACCCGGCCGCGCGGGGGACGCGCCGCGCCATACAGCGCGCGAGGCAACGAACCACCGGTAAACGCACAACTTGTGCGCGATCGTATTAATATTTCATCCGGCCTCCATGGAAACAAACAGTGAAATCGGTCCCTGCGGACGCCCGCAATGATCTATGTGCAACCCCCGCGGGAAATCAGCGAAATTGGGCCTGCCCGGTCAGGCATGCATGCGACTCGCCGTGGCGTGAGCGCGTCTGTGCATACACACGCTCGACTCGTGTTTAGGGAGCTGCGACTGGCACCCAATGGCTTCATGCCGTACAGACCCGGAGCTCGAGAGACAAAGAGGAGACGCTAGACTGCGCGAGTTCGGGGGACGAGGAGGGAAGCAGCGGGGGAATAAGAGAGGGAGAGGTGCGTGCGCACGGGAAAGAGGGAAACATTGGTGGTGTGGGAAGGGGAGGGGTACGTGCATACGAGAACGAGGACGGGAATACTGGGACGATGGGTAGGCCTATGTGGGTGGGAGCGAGGAAGATCACAGTGGGCGAATGAGAGAGGAAAAATGTTACGCGTGCACGGGAATGAGAGTGGAAACAACAGGGAAATAAGACAGGAAGATGGAGAGAAGTATAAGGGTAATGTAAGAACGGATTTAGGGGATGTATATAGGAGAGAGTTAGGAAATAAATATACTTAATCTAGGAAAATACGCACGCAGGCAGCGTAAAAAACGAATAGTAGAGCGTATAT
>NW_014577145.1:4964-7464 GCF_000485595.1 Priapulus caudatus | reverse complement strand
GCAAACAGAGATCGAGAGAGATCGCGCCGTGTTTGCCGTTTCCATTTCCGCTATTTGTTCCTATACTTCCCCTATATTAAACGTCGCCGGCGACAATATTGATACGACAAACAGCGGGCCGCCGCGCGCCCCGTGCGTGCGTCGCCGTCGCCGCCTCCGCCGCCGCCCGCCCATCGGCCATTACGCATCGCCACCTTTTGTCGTCGTCATCATAATTTATGCGCTCGCGCGCCGCGCTACCCACCTGACACTGCGAGCTGCCTGCATCGCGAGGCCGCTCTGATTCTCCTCATCACGGCACGACTCGCGCGCGGAATCAGCCTACGTATACTCGCTAGTTTAGAGGAGAGCCGGTGCAGAGAGATCGAGGCTCGACGTCGGTGCATGCACGTGCGCTCGCCCGCGGGCTCCGGCTAGAGCGAACAGCGTGCGCGTGTGCGTGTGCGTGTGGCGTCCCCGCACGAGTTTGTCAGCCTACGCCGCCGCCGCTGCCGCCGCTGTTGTCCGTATACACGTCCACGGGAGTTACCAGCTCAGCCTCTGAGTCACGTGACGCGAGCGCGGCTCTCTCTCTCTCTCTCTCTCTCAATCCAGAACCCGTACTGTGCGCCGCGCGGAGACTAGAGCACGCTTTCCGCGCTCCCTCTCTCTCTCGCTCCACTCCCACTCGCTCTCTGCACGAGGTGAATTAAAAAGCGGCGACCGTCGTGTGCAGCCGGGAGGTTTGTTGGGTGCTGCTGATCACGAGGCAGACATGGCGGGTCTGTTACCGCTGCAGCAGCAGACTATGAGCTGTGGGCCGACGAGTGTCTCCGCACCACCGGACGACCGAGTCTTCCTTGCTCTTCTGGCGCGGAACAAGTCCCTCGAAGGTACGTATAGGCGAGCCGTAATTGCATTATTTTTCTTATGGCCGCCGCGCATTGACGGCAATCTCAAATATTGCATCGCTTATTATGTTAAAACCCGGCCAAATCACTTTCGGCTCTACGAGCTACGCACACAAACCAGAGGCCGTCTCGATGACAGGCGCAGGCTCGGCACGGAAGGCGATTGTTCCCGAATGCAATTTGCTATATGGGTACACAGCAAAATAAAATTGCCATATATTAAAACTGCATGAGACGGAGACTGTATTCAATTTCGGATTTCATCTGTCCTCTAAGAAATTATGTCCTTAATTAGAAAGCCGACAGAGAGAGAGAGAGAGAGTGATTACGAGAGAGAATCGAAGGCAGGACGTTGCTATGCCGTGTCATTCTGCACTGGCCGCGGTTAGCGTGGCTGCTCTTGTCCAACCGTCATGTAGCTAGCTGCTTCTCATCTGCGAACTTTGCCGTGCGCAACAACGCCTTGATTAAATTTAATTATTTCACACACGCACACACGCACACACGCACACACACACACACACACACACACACACACACACACACACACACACACACACACACACACACACACACACACACACACACACGCTTACATCCTCACGCACACGCGCTCTCACTGACGGGCGAAATTTGAATTATGGGTTTTCATCAGTAAATGACATCGGGCCGGAGAGCCGCTCCGCATTTAGGAAACACTAAGTAGTGAGCAATCTTCGATGAGAGCTGGCCGTGGCGTAGTAGGGGCCACGGTGGTGGTGGCGAGAAAAACCATCAGACGCTGTGGAATTTGTGCTCTCTCGGTTTTGCTCGAAACGGTGTTCGATGGAAGACACGCGCGATGCTTCCCCGTGACTCGTTCGTTCAGTGATATATGTAAATATAGACGAGCTGTGCGAAGGCTGGAAGTTGGAGATCCCAGACCAGGGTGAGTTCTGCGGTGATTAATATTCTACGAATTGAGGGACATGTGGGTGAGAATTTCGTGTGATATATATCAGGAGTTAATAATGACAAATGTCAATTAATAACAATAATAATGACAATTTCTCATTATTAACTCTTGATATATATATATAAATATATATATATAATATATATATAGTATATATATATATATAGTATATACTATAGAATTAAATTATGCTACAGAATTAATGTGATTCATAGATGATAATAATACTTCGATGATTGATGATGTTACCCAATTAAATTGAGTTGTGTCCTGAATAGGATAGGATTCATCTCCGTCGTAGGGGAAAGCATGGATACGTAATGTATCGAAAGTATTTGGCAACATCTTGTTTTGCAGTTTTGATAAATTCATACGCCGGAATGGGAATATTCAGTCAAATTTTTCCAAAAGACGTAATACGGACAAATTAATTGTTAAGTGTTTATTAACGATTTCGAAAAATTCAAAAATACAAGAAAGTAGGCCTACAGAACGCGTAGCTCGCAAGCCCGCAAGAAAGGTATACACAGTTTCGCATGTGAATATAATTATTTAACTGTATACTAACACTGCTATGTAATACTCATATGGCAACGGAATACTTGTATAGCACAGAAACTGTGTATAACATTTATATGTTATTTTTAAAATTATA
>NW_014577145.1:0-290 GCF_000485595.1 Priapulus caudatus | reverse complement strand
TATATATATATATAGAAATTAAATTACTGCTAACGATTATGATGATCATAGAGATAATAATACTGATATTGATCGATGTTACAAATTAAAATTGATTTTGTCTGAATAGGATAGGATTCATTCCGTCGTAGGGAAAGCATATACGTAATGTACAAATATTTGCACATTTGTTTGCAGTTTGATAATTCATGCGGAATGGAATATTCAGTAAATTTTTCCCAAAAGACGTAATACGGACAAATTAATTGTTAAGTGTTTATTAACGAATTCGAAAAATTCAAAAATACAAG
>NW_014577144.1:650589-650980 GCF_000485595.1 Priapulus caudatus | reverse complement strand
GATCCTGGCTTTAGACGCGTAATCGTATCAGAGCCTGCTGCTAATTAATCAATCTACTGCTACGGATGCTGCTGCTGCTGCTGCTGCTGGTGGTGGTGCTGCTGCTGCTGTTCGATGTTTGCTGTCTTAGCGTAGCACAGATGTTCCGATGATTGTTGCAATTATCAGCAAAAGTGGGATCATGAGGAATTGAGGCAGAGTAAGTCATTCTAGTGCCACGCGGTGGGGGAGAGGGGGAGGTAATTATGCTATCCACGTGTAGAGAGAGGGGCAGGGGAGGGGAGAGGGGGAGTGAGAGAGGAGGAGGGGGGGAGTGAGAGAGGAGGAGGGGGGGAGTGAGAGAGGAGGGGAGTAAGGGGGAGGATGAGTGAGAGAGGGGAGAGGGTGAGTG
>NW_014577144.1:647762-649006 GCF_000485595.1 Priapulus caudatus | reverse complement strand
TATATATATATATATATATATATATATATATATATGCGTGCGCGGAGAGAGAGCACATGCACGGACGTGCGTGTTGCCAACTTCCATTTGTGTAAAAGCGCCGCTGACTATTAGCTGACAATAGCTGGCAGCGGCGGCAGCGGCGACAAACCCACAGCTAAACGTCACGACACACAGGGATCCGTGTCGACGCCCCGACTTATTAACAACCGTGAAAGTCGCGCGCGCGCGAAAAAAAAGCGTCCACATAATGTCGACGTAATGGTGGGATTCGGTCACGCGATCTATGATATATATATACTATTGTCGTCACTGTTTCGATTGTCTGCTCTCTCTCTCTTTTTATTCTCAATCTCGCTGTCTCTCTCTCTGTCCCTCCCCCTCTCATATATATATATATATATATATATATNAAATATAAGCGGGAATCAAACCATGAAAGCTAGCTAAATTTAAGCGGGAATCAAACCATGAAAGCTAGCTAAATATATGCGGAGTTTAAACTATGAAAGCTAGCTAAATATAAGCGGGAATCAAACCATGAAAACTAGCTAAATATAGGCGGGAATCAAACCATGAATTGTAGCTAAATATAAGCGGAGTTTAAACTGTGAAAGCTAGCTAAATATAAGCGGGAATCAAACCATGAAAGCTAGCTAAATATAAGCGGGAATCAAACCATGAATTGTAGCTAAATATAAGCGGAGTTTAAACTATGAAAGGAAGCCAATTATAAGCGGTATTTAAACCATGAAGGCTAGCTAAATATAAACGGGGTTCGGACCATGACAGCAAGCTAAATATAAGCAGTTTAAACTATGATAGGGTGCGAAATATAAGCGGTATTTATACCATAAAAGCTTGCAATATATAAGTGACATTCAAACTATTAAAGTTTGCCAAATAAAAGCAAAATTCAACCCATGAAAGCTTGTTAAATATAAGCGGCATTCAAACCATGAAAGGTAGCCAAATATAAGCGGGATTTAAACCATAAAAGCCTGTCAAAAATAAGCAGAATTCAAACTATGAAAACTAGCCAAATATGAGCTGCATTCGAAGCGAGGAGAGGACAATGCAAAACAATGTTCCATTGTCGACCTACTCTGACACTTAGCGTTGACACTAGTGATATTTCCATGCTCCGTTATCCGCCTCTGATGGAGTTACATAATAACACGTTAGCGAAATAATGGCTCTATTCCATTTGACATTTAATGTGTGCGTATATATATATATATATA
>NW_014577144.1:636323-646287 GCF_000485595.1 Priapulus caudatus | reverse complement strand
CATACCCACCCTCCCCCTCTTCATACCCACCCCTCCCCCTCTTCATACCCACCCTCCCCCTCTTCATACCCACCCTCCCCTTCTTCATACCCACCCCTCCCCCTCTTCATACCCACCCTCCCCCTCTTCCATCCCCACCCCCTCCAGGTCCCTCGCCCGCCGGCGTAAACTGCATCCACTCCCAGTCGTCTGCCAAGATGTGACGTCACCGCCGTCTCAGCAGGGGGCGCTGCGTGTGGGTGCGTCATCAATTTGTGACAATTTCTCTCTCTCGCTTCTCTCCCTCCCCCTCTCTCTCTTCTCTATACATCGTATCTATCTATCTAGTCTATCTATCTAGTCGATATCATCTATCTCATCTACCTTCGTTATCTAGTTCTATCTAGTCTATCGTATACTATCTATCTATCTGTATTTCTATCTATGCTATCTACTCGTATCTAGATCTTATTCTATGTCTACTCGTATCTATACGATTGATCTATCTATCGCATCTAGCTCTCTATCTATCTATCTCTATCTCTCTCTTTGCCTCTCTTATCGCTCGTCTCACTTCTTCCTCTCCCCCTCGTCTATATATACACTCCTCCCTCTCTCTCTCTCTCCTCTTTCTCTTCTCTCTCTCTCTCGTTCTCTCTCTCTCTCTCGCGTCTCTCTCTTCCCCCTCTCTTCGATCTCTCTCTCTCTCTTCTCTCTCTCCTTCCTCTCTTTTCTCTCTCTCTCTCTCTTCTCTCTCTCTTCTCTCTCTCTATATATATATACTAGATATATGACGATTATAGAATATATATGTTCATGTGGGGTGTGTGTGTGTGTGTGCTGTGTGTGCGGTGCGTGCGTGGCGTGCGTGCGCTGCGTCGCGTGCGTGCTTGCGTGCGTGCTGTGAAAGTGCGTGTGTGTATATATATATATATATATATATGTATATATATATGTGTGTGTGTGTATATATATATACGTAGCCGCGGGTTTCTTCCCTCCCTGTGTGTCCCTGAGCTCTGTGAGGATTTTTGATTTGAGATCGAGGCGCGTGTTGGATTGAATCGAGTCTCACAATCATCGCACTCCATATTGCGTTTCTTACGCTTGTTTAATACAGAAAATGACCATTGGTGTAAAAAATATCCACTGATTGGCTATCATCAGAGTAATATTTCTACTATGTATGTTTTTAAAATCTTTAACCCCCTATACCCCCTCTCACTGTTTCTCTCTCTCNAGAGCGAGAGATATATATAGAGAGAGAGAGAGAGAGAGCGAGAGAGCGAGAGAGAGCGAGAGAGAGAGCGGGAGGCGACTTATAGTTTCATGTATTCGTGAGCGGATTACTACCGGCATACGGCTCTATTGCCATTATCCACTCCTGATCTGATAAAATAGGGGAGGGGAGGGGAGGGGAGGGGAGGGAAGGGTAGGGAAGGAGGCGAGGGGGAGTGGGTGAGGCAGGAAGGGAGGAAGCGAGGAGAGGAGAGGGAAGGAGGTGAGGGGGAGTGGATGAGGGGGAGTGGGTGAGGGGGAGGGTAAGGCGAAAGGAGAGGGTGTTATCAGGTGCGAATGTCGCGTGTAGCGATGTGAGCTAAGAGACGCCCGTAGCTTTACAGTGAGATCATAAATAACGTGTCTTAACGTGATCCTGAAGTTGTCATTATATCAATGCATGTGCTCAACTTCAAGGGGAGAAGGAAACGGAGAGGGAGAGATATACATATCATCGATAGAGTATGGTACGATCATACATGTGATATATAGTGTAAGGTACGATCATATACATGTGATATATAGTGTAAGGTACGATCATACATGTGATATATAGTGTAAGTTACGATCATACATGTGATATATAATGTAAGGTACGATCATACATGTGATATATAATGTAAGGTACGATCATACATGTGATATATAGTGTAAGGTACGATCATACATGTGATATATAGTGTAAGATACGATCATACATGTGATATATAATGTAAGGTACGATCATACATGTGATATATAGTGTAAGGTACGATCATACATGTGATATATAGTGTAAGATACGATCATACATGTGATATATAATGTAAGGTACGATCATACATGTGATATATAATCGTACCTTACATTATATATCACATGTATGATCGTACCTTACATTATATATCACATGTATAATCGTACCTTACATTATATATCACATGTATAATCGTACCTTACATTATATATCACATGTATAATC
Source organism: Priapulus caudatus (assembly GCF_000485595.1). Classification (NCBI taxonomy): domain Eukaryota; kingdom Metazoa; phylum Priapulida; class Priapulimorpha; order Priapulimorphida; family Priapulidae; genus Priapulus; species Priapulus caudatus. Next base: position 644,069 of record NW_014577144.1, on the reverse strand, counting down.
GTACCTTACACTATATATCACATGTATGATCGTATCTTACAATACATGTGATATATAATGTAAGGTACGATCATACATGTGATATATAATGTAAGGTACAATCATACATGTGATATATAGAGTAAGGTACGATCATACATGTGATATATAATGTAAGGTACGATCATACATGTGATATATAATGTAAGGTACGATCATACATGTGATATATAGTGTAAGGTACGATCATACATGTGATATATAGTGTAAGGTACGATCATACATGTGATATATAATGTAAGGTACGATCATACATGTGATATATAATGTAAGGTACGATCATACATGTGATATATAATGTAAGGTACGATCATACATGTGATATATAATGTAAGATACGATCATACATGTGATATATAATGTAAGGTACGATCATACATGTGATATATAATGTAAGGTACGATCATACATGTGATATATAATGTAAGATACAATCATACATGTGATATATAGTGTAAGGTACGATCATACATGTGATATATAGTGTAAGGTACGATCATATACATGTGATATATAATGTAAGGTACGATCATACATGTGATATATAATGTAAGGTACGATCATACATGTGATATATAATGTAAGGTACGATCATACACGTGATCAGGAGTGTATCAAATTTTGATACACTCCTGATGTGATATATAATGTAAGGTACGATCATACATGTGATATATAGTGTAAGATACGATCATACATGTGATATATAATGTAAGTTACGATCATACATGTGATATATAACGTAAGATACGATTATATACAGGAGCGGATCCAGGGCTGAGGATAGACAGTATTTTTCCAGATTTTAAGGACACATTCTCCAAGAAGGGCACACCACCCCAGAGTGAGCGCCGTTAGGCGCGGAAGCACATGACGGGGGGTCTTTCAAAATTTCAAGGGTTTCTGGGCACAAAAATGAGCACCATTTAAGCACACATTTAGTCAAGCATCAATAGCTAATAATGCCATTATTAGAACAAGATCCACACGTGTGTGTGTGTGTGTGTGTGTGTGTGTGTGTGTGTGTGTGTGTGTGTGTGTGTGTGTGTGTGTGTGTGTGTGTGTGTGTGTGTGTGTGTGTGTGTGTGTGTGTGTGTGTGTNTGATATATATGTAAGTACGATTACCATGTGATATCATAATGTAAGGTACGATCATAATGTTGTATATAATGTTAAGTATTGATATACTGTGATTATATGTAAGGTACGATCATACTGTGTATATATATGTAAGATACGATTATATACAGTGGCTGATCCAGGGCTGAGGATAGACAGTATTTTTCAGATTTTAGAGCACATCCGTCAAAGAATGGCACCAACCCAGATGAGCGCCGTGAGGCGCGGAGCCATGGCGGGGGGTCTGTTGGGCTCCCCAAAAAATTTCACATTTAGGCGTTTCTGGCCACAAAAATGAGCAAATTTAGCACACTTATAGTCAGCAGCAATAGCTAATAAGGCTTATTCAGGAACAAGATCACACAGTGTGATGTGTTGTGTGTGGTGTGTGTGTGGTGTGTGTGTGTTTGTTGTGGTTTGTGGTGTGTGTGTGTCCGCGCACGCCGGGCGGCGTGCGGGTGCGTGCGTGCGTGCGTGCTGGGCGCACGGGTGTCTTGTGTATAACTGATGTTAAAGAATGCATCTACTCAAATTTCAAGGCGGCAAACATAAATTAGGCAAAAATACAATTATTTTAACATTGCACGTTTTGTACTTGCCTATATATTGTGCTTGATAGGTAAAAAATTTGGTCGGAATACGTTTATTCAAAGCTTTAGATACAACGTGAAAGTGTCGGTGCGAATGTTTTAAAAAGCGATTACTTTTTGCCGCTGTGCGGCGATGTTTTTACGTATCATCATCAATGAGCCGTAACAAGAACGCGCCATTATACGGAGACCGAGGCGAAAGCGTTTTTCGGATTGTGTTTTCGTTGAGCATGAAGTATAGACTTGATACATCTTGTTACAGTTTTATTTCCAAAGGCAGAGGGGGTGGGGGGGGGGGGATAACGTTTCAGTTGTTAAAGTGTAGTGATTTATTTACTGTGTGCATACACTGCATATAATGTAATGTATCATATATTATATGTAATAGCCATAATGTCGTGTTTGAAAAGAACGATCGGTTGAAATTTAATCACACGTCGTGCGAAGATTGAAGATTGAAGATTGAAAACAGTTTATTTGTGCATAAGACATACACAGTAGATATGTGCAAGCGGACACAGCGCTGGGAGGGGTGGGCGAGAGGGAAGATGAATTCGCTTATCTTCTCTACCGTGCAATTGAACAGTTGCGAAGCGGAATTCTATTAAAAAGATCTTGTTAGCTTGAAGACATAGATAGGTGGGAAAGTGAGTGAGAAAGATGTCAATGATAGGAGGTATTAATGAGATATGTCACATGCTTCAAACGCTCGAAAACTACGCTGTCATCGCTTGCAGCGTACGAAATAATGTCAACAATTAAGGCGGGAATTTCACAAGCTCCAAGCGCTGAAAGTCACGTTCTTATTGCTTGTAGTGTATGAAATAATGTCAACTATTAGGCGAGGGATGTAACAAGCTAAAAACTACGCTGTCATCGCTTGTAGAGCGCGAAACTAACGTCTCTGACTCACACATCGTCCCGCACACTCAAATAATAGCATGCCTCTACACATAATATAGTACTATGCACTACATATAGATCTCCCTCACTGGCTGCAGGATCATTGCCGCCCGCACACTCTACATCTAAATAATTATAAACACTGTGTTTCACATATAACCGCGTGGTGTTTATTATAATATAGGTAGGTATTATATAGTTATATATAGTATATATTAAACACGCGGACTATAATATTATTATATATATATATATTTATTTATTTATTTATTTATATCTTTATATATACTGTGAGAGTACAAGCGAGCAGTAATAACCATGCAGCCAGTAGTATAGCATGTTGGAAAGTAGAAAGCGTATCGCGACGCGAGGGCTCCCTAGTACCGCGACCGTTCCCTCTCTTCTCCTTCTTCTTCTTTTCCTTACTTCTTCTCCCTCTCTCCTCCTTCTCCTCCCTCTCGTCGTCCCGATGGCCAATCTCCGTCTCGCTCGCCCGGTTCTCTCTCGCTCTCGCTGCTCCGTCACGCCTCGCTCCGCCGCGCCCCCCGGCCTCCCCACCCTGACGTCACATAGCGACGGTGCGGAACAGCCCGCCACCCGGACGATGACGGAGAGAGCTCCCTTCGCAAGCCGTCCGCCCGGCCTGTGCTCCTGCGTGCGGGGTGGGGACGTTCATGATGGACGCGTCTTTAATGACGCGCGGGCTGGGTGTGCGCACACGATGATCACTGCCCGGGGAAAGAAACTTCGGTGTGGAGGGAGTGTGGGTGGTATCGTGTGTGTGTTGTGGTGTGTGGTTAGGTGTGTCGTGTTGTGGTGGTGTGTGGTGATGGTGGTGTGTGTGTGTGTGTGAGTGTGTGTGGTGTGTGTGCTGTGGTCGTGTGTGTGTGTGTGTGTGGTGTAGGTGTGTGTGTGTGTGTGTGTGTGGGGGTCGGTGTGTGTGTCGTGTGCGTGTGTGTGTATCGTGTCAGTGTGTGCTGTGTGTGTGCGTGTGTGGTGGTTGGTGTGCGTGTGTGTGTGTGTGTGTTGCGGTGGTGTGTGTGTGGTGATGTGGTGTGCGTGGTGTGTGTGTGTGTGTAGTGTGTGTGTGTGTGTGTGTGTGTGTGTGTGTGTGTGGTTGTTGTGTGTGGTGTGTGTGTGTGTGTGTGTGCGTGTGTGTGTGTGACTGTGTGTGTGTGTGTGTGTGTTGTGCGTGTGTCGTGTGTGTGTGTGCGTGTCGTGTGGTGTATGTGTGTGTGCTGTGGGCTGTAGTGTGTGTGTGTTGTGTGTGTGGTGTGTGTGTGTGGTGTGCGTGTGTGGTGTGCGTGTCGCGTGTGTGTGGGTGTGTGTGTTGTGTGTGTGGTGGTGTTGTGTGTGTGTGCGTGTGGTCGGTGTGTGTGTGTCGTGTGTGTAGTGGTGTGTGCGGTGTGTGGTGGGTGTGTGGGTGTGTGTTGTGGGTGTGTTGTGTGTGTGTGTGTGGGTGTGTGTGTGGAGGGGACGATGGTGTGTGTGTAGCGTGTGTTTGTGTGTGTGGAGGGGGTGTTCGGTGGGGGGACGTGTGTGAGTGTCTGTGGGGGCGGGGGGCGGCGCGCGGGGCGCGCCGGGCTGCGCCGTTGGTTGTGTGTGTGTGTGTGTAGTTGTGTGGTGTGTGTGTGTGGTGTGTGGAGAGGTGTAGGGGCGGCGCCGACTGCGCGCGATGTGCGTGTATGTATATGATGGTATGGTGATGCCGGTGTGTGGCGGGTGATGTGTGCTGTGTGCTGGGTGTGGTGTGTAGTGTGTGTTGGGTGCTGTGTGTGCGTGTGCGTGTGCGGTGTGCGGTGGTGTGCGGTGTGCGTGTGAGTGGGTGCTGCGTGTGGTGTAGCGTTGCTGCTGTGTGGTGTGTGTTGTGTGTGTGTGTGTGGTGTGTGGTGCGTGGTGCGTGTGCGTGTGCGGTGCTGCGTGTGGGGGCGTGTGCCGTGTGGTTGTGCGTGTGCGTGTGCGTGTGCGTGTGCTGTGCGTGTGCCGCGAGGCGTCTGTTTGGCCATTTATAGTGAATACGTCGGAATGAACAAAAAGCAAATATTTTTATTGTTAGAATTGTCAATGTTTGCTTCTGAATACATTATGCTAAATATTATGTGCACAATATTTATTTAATCCGCGGTCGCATATCATATTCAAATTGGTATACGTCATTTGTAGTCTCAAAATCGTGAGTAAATACAAGTTTGAGACACACGCTCTGGCGCGCAGAGCAGAGAGCCGCAGAAGAGAGAGAGTAGAGAAGAGAGAGAGAGGAGAGGACGAGAGAGGAGAGAGAAGAGAGACGGAGAGAGAGGAGAGGAGAGAGAGACGGCGGGGGCGGGGGGGGGAGCTGGTAGTGAAGACGACGAGGGGAGAGAGAGGATGCGACAGACTCGATAGTCACATCCACAGGTATAGGCTAAACCAGAGATATACGCACGGCAATCCGACATGACGCCATCCGCTACGCATCACGCATTCACGCATCACGCCATGCGACGCCGATCAATGCACGCGAATTCACGCATCACGATCAGCACACGCATCACGATCACGCATCACGCATCACGTTACGTACACATCACGCATGCACTCATCACGCATTTCACGCATCACGCATCACGCATCACGCATCACGCATCACGCATCACGCATCACGCATCACGCATCCGCTCACGCATAACGCGATCTAGCAGCGTCACGGCACTGAATCTGTGCAATTGCTCGCGAACGACAGCAGCCGCGAAATCACGCATCCTAGCTCGTCATTGCCACGTAATATTATTGTTCAAACACGCCTACATGCATTATATTTATTGTCCAATTATAACACTATGTGTTCTATGCGCGGTTATCGTGTGGACTCGCGCGGCAGAAGCTCTACTGATCAAACTTCCATGCCAATTCTAACAAACTCTCCGTGTTTGCGCGGCAACACAGTTGATTATGATGGCAGGACGTCCTCAGAATTAACCATGTCGCTGTGCAAATATGGGCCTTACCTATGTGATCGTTGTTATGACGACCGGGATTACATCTATTGCAACATGTTCTGCTTGCATCTTGACAAATACGACTACGTTAGCGCTCTCCTATGTTGACACTATAATGTTTCGTATAGGGAAGATCTTTTCTCCTGACATATATTTATATGGCGCGTTATATGGTATGTCGTATTTGTCTAGGGATGCTAGCGCAACAGGACTGATCTGATCGGCTATATTTATCAAGGGCTTAATACCGTTAAAGCTGTTGATATGGTATTATTAGTCTTGGATTTTATCATAGAAAGAGTGTAATTATCGTTGTGCAGGATGGTCATAAAATATCCTGTCGCTAGCCTATTCGTGTGCAGTGTTTTCATACTGTTAGTACGCGTTGTGATTTTATGTATATCTTCTCCCGATCCGTTCTTAACTCAATCTTTCCTCTTTCCTGTCGGCGCTCGTTCTCGCGCGACTCCCCCTATCTTCTCTCGCGCACGCGCTGTCTTTCCTCTCGTCTCCTGCTCTTCTCTCTCTCTTCTCATCTTCTCAGCTCTCTTTTTATTTCTCTCTCTTTTCTTCTCTCTCTCTCTTTCTCTCTCTCTCTCTCTTTATTCTCTCTCTCTCTCTCTCTCTCTCTCCTTCTCTCTCTCTCTCTCGCTCTTTTTTCTCTCTGTTTGTCTCCTTCACTCTCGTTTGCGCGCTCTCTCTTTCTCTCTCTCTCTTTCTCTCCCCCCTCTCTCTCTCTTTCTCTCTCGTTCGCGCGCGCGCGCTTTCTCTCTCTCCCTCTTTCTATCTCGGTCACTCGCTTGATCTCTCTCCCCCTCTTTCCCTCGCCCTCTCCCTCCCCGCGTTCTTACCTCTGGCCACCTTCGAAGCTTTGTCCAGAATCCCGAACACCGTCTCATCGTACGTACCCTGCGCGCGCGCCGCCGCGCTGTCGAATGGGTATCGCGCCGTAGGGTAGAAGGCGGCGTCGAGGCGCGCGTACACGTTGCCGCCGACGATGCGGCTCCACGCGTGGGACGCGTCGTAGACGACCGCCGTGTGTCGCCAGCCGAAGAATCGCAGCGCGTTCGCGTAGAATAGGGTCAGCGTGTTGAGGTTGTACGGCGACACGCGCGTCAGCGTCGCGAAGACGCGCTTGTCGCCGAGCACCGAACTCGTGCCGACGCTGGTGATGACGGGCAGGTTCCAGCGCGCCGCCATGCGGCCGAGGTGCGCCAGCGCGAAGCTGCAGCCGGGGCCGACGAAGACGGCGATGCGCTGTCGGCAGTGCGCGTCGGCGGCGATGGCGCCGACGCGGTCGGCGTTGCAGAGCGGCGGTGGGTCCTCCTCGATGAACTCGTGACGCAGCGTGACGGAGGCGTTGACGAAGCCGCGAGCGCGCTCGACGCCGAGGACGATGGCGGCGCCCGAGCGACCGATGTCGTACGGCAGGCTGCCGTAGCGCTGCAGGATTGACACCATGAGGATGTCGTATCCCGTGGCAACGTGCAGCAGCAGCAGCGGAAGCAGCGGTAAAAGCGCGGCGCGTAGGAGACGCATGGCGTGATCAAGAATAGAGGGTTCACCGGGATCGGTATGAAGAATAACAGCACTGCCGACGCGTTTTCTTTTGCGCATGAGCACCGGTCACGAGAGACACGTCAAGTGACGACCGTCGGCGCGTACGTCACGTGCCGACCGTGGATGTCGCGCATGCGCAATGGCGAAAGAAAGGAAGGAATTGAATCCAGTGGGAATTGATTCTTAGCATAAACTCGCTGACACATCATTACTTGTCTGCACAATTGCTTAGTATGTGCAGTGGTATTAGCTGCTGGTTGCTTGCCTCTCGCAATTATACTCGTCTGCGCGTTTCACCTATTCTCGTCTGCCGTATTTAATTACTGCCACTACGTGACGCTCGAGTGTGATTTTTTTTTATCTCTCTCTCTCTCTCTCTCTCTCTCTCTCTCTCTCTCTCTCTCTCTCTCTCTCTCTCTCTCTCTCTCTCTCTCTCTCTCTCTCTCTCTCTCTCTCTCTCTCTCTCTCTCTCTCTCTCTCTACTACTACTACTCTCTACTACTACTACGTACTACTACTACTACTACTACGTACGTACTACTACTACTACTACGTA
>NW_014577144.1:627544-635184 GCF_000485595.1 Priapulus caudatus | reverse complement strand
CCGCTCTCTGTCTCTCTCCTCTCATCTCTCTCTTTCGCGCTTTCTCTTTGCTTCTCTCTTTCTCGTTTTCTTTCGCCTTCCTTCGCGCGCCTCTCTCTCTTCTCTTTCCTCTTTTTCTCGCTCTCTCTCATCTTTCTCTCTGTTCTTCTCTCTCTCTTTCTCTCTTTGCGCGCGCTCTCGTCTCTCTCGCTCTCTGGCTCTCTCGCCTCATCCTCTCGCTTCTCTCGCTCCTCCTTCTCTTTCAGCGCGCGCTCTCTCCTCTCTCTTTCTCCTTTCGCGCTCTCTCTCTCTCTCGCTCTCTTCGCTCTTCCTCTCGCGCTCTTTCTCTTTCTTTCTCCTCTCTCTCTCATTGCTCTCTCTTTTTTCCTTCTCTCTCTCTCCTCTCTGCTCTCTTTCGCTCTCTTCTCTCTCTCTCTTCCTCTCTGCGCGCGCGCTCTCTCTGTTCCTTTGTCCTCGCTCTCTCTCTCTCTCTCTCTCTCCTCTCTCTCTCATCTCTCTCTCTCATTCGCGCTCTCTTTCGCTCTCTCTCCTCGCTCGCTTCGCTCTCTCTCTCTCTCTTCTCTCCGCGCGCTGCGCGCGCTCTTCTGATCCTCTTGTCTCGCTCTCTCTCTCTCTCATCTCTCTACTCTCTCTCTCTCTCGTTCTCTCTCTCTTTCTCTCTCTCTCTCATTCTTTCTCTCTCTAACACCTTCTCACTCTCTTTCTCGTTATTTCGCCCGCGATCTCGCGCTCTCTCGCTTTCTCTCTCTCTCTCTATCTCTCTTTCTTTCTGTCTTTTCATCTCTATCTCTCTATCTCTATCTCTATCTCTCTCTCTCTCTCTCTCTCTCTCTCTCTCTCTCTCTCTCTCTCTCTCTCTCTCTCTCTCTCTCTCTCTCTCTTGTCCCCACTTCCCCCTCTCTCTCTCCTTTGATTTCACTCTCACTACTTTTCTCTATCAATCTCTTACGCGGGCGCGGTCTCTCTCTCTCTCTCTCTCTCTCTCTCTCTCTCTCTCTCTCTCTCTCTCTTTGTGCTGAACAACAATAATACCTGACACTGATAGCATTGACTGAAGAAGTAGCAGAAAAACTCACAATACAGTGATATCCAGTAACAACCATTTAGACGTATAACGTTAAACTTTGTTCTTCCCCTCACTGCAACGCTTCTTCGGGGGAGTTAAATATAATCCCCAAGGATATGTGAAGGAATTAGCATGGACAGCTGCTAGTTAAAAGTATTATTCCGTAACGTACGGGAATGAGTTCAGTCAGTTGAAATGGGCGGCCATCTTAGAGTTAATCATACAATTGACCATTTCATTAGTTTTGGTGCATTTTATCAACTCGTTTGTTGTTGGAATGGATTCAGCATGTATGAAAACATAGAAAATTACACTTTATTCATGTTTGCACGACATTTTTTAACAAAGATATGTCATTTTTAAGATATTCCGGAATCGGATGGTGGCCATCTTGGATTTTGCTATTTGTGGGGGCCAGGGAAAAAATTGAGCATGGCACGATATCTAAATTTGTTAAGTATATATTAAGCAATGTCTGTACTAAATTTGGTGCTTTTACCACAAAATGCACAATCCTTCTGATATTATACACATATCTGCCCCACTATTAGTGTTTGTTACAATTTGCACGCCTGTACAAAAGTATTACAGACGGATTACATGCAGAACTGTGCTCATCGCGTAAGCCGTATTGAGAGAAGGCGGGCGTGTGGCACCGCAAGAAATCGCAACAACGAACACGAGTTGTATGTGTGTGAGGATGTGTATGTGTGCATGCTTGCGTATGTGCTTAATTAATAAAATTTTCAGAATAGGTCAGAAATCGGGTAACTTAGAATTGATTACATTTTGGTGGTGAACCGGATCCAATTAATTAATTAATTAATTAAATTTTCAGAATAGGTCAGAAATCGGGTAACTTAGAATTGATTACATTTTGGTGGTGATGCGGATCCAATTAATTAATTAATTAATTAATTAAATTTTTAGGATAGGTCAGAAATGGGGTAACTTAGAATTGATTACATTTTGGTGGTGATCCAGATCCAATTAATTTTTTAATTAATTTTTTTACAGTGAGAGAATTGAGCTGCCTTGGCGGAGGTCTGTGCTCTCCGACTGCTCTAGTTATATATATATTATATATATGTGTGTTTATATATGTTTATATAAACATATATATAAGATATAGTATATCAATATATATATAAATTATATATATATATATATAAATATATATTATAATATATATAATATATATATATATAGTATATATATTATATTGTTTATACATATATGGTTGTTATATATATAGTCAATGGCTGCCGTGTTGTGCTGGTAGGCTGTGCAGGTGCCGACTCTTGTTCTTAGCTGCAGTGGTTTTACCGTTTTCTAGTTCGTACGGTCCCACCACCATTTGTTTTCTTTCAAGGCCTACATCCACGTATAGCTAGAATGACTGTTATTTACGTGCGTTTTCCTATATACGCTTTGTTGAGAAAAGTTACGCGTGAGCGCATCTTTCGCAGCGACGAATTGACATTGATTAGTTGTTATAACGATCTGTGTGGACAGTTGTAACTCTAGGCGACAAGGAATGGAAGGCCTTGACACGGATATGCGAAGACACTTACGTTGACAAGTACGGGGGGAAAGAAGAGAGCGCGACGAACGAAAATGAAATGCGAGAGAAGAACGCGTTCGTACAAGTAATAAACACATGGCAATTTATTTATTTCGCCGTCGGTTGTCGCATTTATGTAAGGCCTAGCGCGATTCGATGCCCCCTGCTGTGGCCGATAGCAGAAACTGTCTCCAATTAGGTTTCACAACTAGCGCGCCGCTGTCGTCGAATAGCGGTTGATAACCTAACGATATATATATCCAGCTACTGGCTTTCCTCGTAAGCACACCCGTAAAAAATTTTCTACGATTTTGCCGAACACTACAAAAAATTCATTCACGCTAACGCGATCCCTCTGTTATTAATTTTCCGACGACAGCGCCCTCTAGATGGAGAATTGCGCATGCGCACGATAGGCGGACTCCGTGCTCGTGCGTAAGCATTGGATTAGACTGGTTCCACGCCTCTTCAACTTCTGTTTCTTTCTATTGACTAAAGTGGAGAGGAGAGAACTGGCCCGTAAATCGGTTATCTTAATATATATTTGAGTTCGTTATGTATGTATGTAGTTATGTATGTATGTATGTATGTATGCTATCGTATGTATGGTATTTCCCTATGAGCCGGCCAAACCGCCCAAGGCGATCTGGATGGCAATTTTCACACCGATCATGGGCATCTCTATACCGCGAGATGTTCGTAGCTTAAGAAAACGCTGCCAAACGTGTCAAACTCACCGAAAATCGCTGAAAAAACCGTTAATTCGTCAATTCTTCCACAATTCACCACTCACTGCGCCCCGCCACAGTGCTGCCACATAGAGGGGGAAAAATCGATCACTCATTCCATCAGCTTGCCGGAAACCGAAAACGATTGGTGAAACCGCAAACGAGCACCGAGCTAAAAACAGCACAGCCAGTTTCAAAGGTTTACGAGCGCATTTTTATCAAACAGCTTTGAATGAGAAGGCGCAACCATTCGTATCATGCTGGTTACGTGCCATACGTGGCATGCCGTACGTGTGGAGGCTCTAACAGTTTCGAAGACCCAAGGAAATCTTACATATTTCGCACAGAGAATAACACGAAAAACATTGTTCATCAAGAGGTTCCACAATGAAAGTCCAACCATTCGCTACATGCTGTTATAAATACTTTTTGTCATTTACACCATATTTACTATTATGTTCCAGTGGTTCTCTAGTTGGGTTGTGCCTGTCATATAAATGTGCATACGTAACAAGTTTTTCCCATGCTTATTTTATCTTATTAGACTGAATTTCTCTAAATATTCTAATTTTCTGTGCAATGTTATGTCGATTTTTACCAATGTTCCTATTGTGTCCCATTATTCAGTAGTTATGAATTAGTAGCACGTCGCTTTACCCCAGCGCGCGGGTTACCAGCAGCTAGTTTGGTTCCTATTAATAATTTCGCGTCGCGTAGTCTGAGCAGTTCTCACATTACGTGAGCTAGAAGAAAGGAACGAAACATAGTTTACAAAAGTCCCTTAAGCCACAAGGTGTTTTACAAATGTCTATATATATGGTGTGTGGGTGTTTTACAAATGTCTATTATATATGGTGTGTGTGTGTGTGTGTGTGTGTGTGTGTGTGTGTGTGTGTGTGTTGTGTGTGTGTGCTGGTGTGTGCTGTGTGTGTGTCTGTGTCTGTGTCTGTGTGTATCTGTAGGGAGAGTGGCGTGCTTACAGGGACAACACTATCTCGCATTGAATCACATCGTATCGCCGCATAAGAACCAACGTCGTAACTGTCATGTAGAGAAGCGAATTTCGTCACATACCGCGCGATTCCACATCCACATGCAATCTCACGGTGTGCCATCGATAAAATAACACACCGTATATATATATATACATATAATATATTACAATAATATAATATATATTATATAATTATAATATATAATATATAATATATATATATATATATATATAATATATATAGCAGCAGGTGACGTCATTCGCCTATAATAACGGTGATGCGAAAGCGAACCGCTACTGCTACTGCTACTGCTACTGCTACTGCTACTACTGACGCCGCAGCGATGCCAAATAACTGAAAAAAACGACTAAATAATCCAAATAAAACAACGCTAATTTTCCCCGCCGAACCGTGACACACTATAATACAGCTGGAATGGGCGCATGTCGGCGGCACGCTCGAGTTGCCTCCATTGCTCTCAACCTTTATTTAACAATACAATAATAACGCACACACTCGGTGACGTCACGACGTAACGAGAGTAAGACGCGCACATGTACACACACAAGGGTGACGTAACACGACGAGGATGAACTTGCGGGTGGTGCCGGCTCGCCTAGTCCTCGTTGTATAGCAATCGATCAATCAGAATATCGATCTCGTGTTGCCGCAACATCGCGGCACTTGTCATATCACCGGACACCCCTCTGGCTGTCCGACCAACTAATCGATAAACGGGTGAACAGACTGATCGGCCATCGATCGAAGGACTGATCGATAGATCGAAGCAGTGGTGTCAGTTTTTCGAAACACATATCTAGTCTATAATAAACAAAAGAATGTATAGCACAGCGTTTCTTATATGTATCTACACTTGCTATAGCTACCACTAAACCGGCTTTAAACCACGAAGATATACTAATCGAAGTTGAGCAAGAGAGGGAAAGAGACACACACACAGAGGAAGAGAGAGAGAGAGAGAGAGAGAGAGAGAGAGAGGAGGAGAGCGAGAGAGAGCGAGAGAGAGAGAGAGAGAGAGGAGGAGAGAGAGAAAAAGTCAGAGAGAGAGAGAGGGGCAAGAGAGTCAGAGAGAGATAGGAGAGGGGGGAGGAGTCAAAGAGAGGAGAGCAGAGAGAGTAGAGAGAGAGAGAGAGAGAGCGAGAGAGAGAGAGAGAGAGAGAGAGAGAGAGAGAGAGTTTAGGGAGGCTGAAGACAGCTGGGTATTACTCGATAGAAACATCGTCGCAGTGGAGAAGCCAAGCTTAGCATTGACTGTTACGCTTATTCCAGACGACAACGAGAAGAACCACCAAGGTTGTAGTAAAATGAGGTTGAACGGCGGCCATTTTTCTGACGCCCCGAGAAATAACTACTTGAACAGTCTCTCAAACCCTACTCACCCTCGTCACCGAAGTACGTAATAATCCTCGTAATCTCAAAGATGATACGTAGGACATCCGTACTTTAATAGGGCTATTAGTTACGTCTATGCTACGCAGCATCTATAAATGCGTGTCTCGTGAGTTTTATCTCCTTTACATTGAATATCTATTGAACAGAGAGTTACTTATTGATCGGCGTGTTACGGATTGAGCATTGGATACCTCTTGTAACAGACAGTTACTTCTTAAACGGCGAATTACTTCTTGATTATTATTGAATACTTTTCGAAGAGAGAAAGAGAGAGATTACTTCTTGAGCGGAAATGTTGCGTCCTGAATGGAGAGTTGCTTTCTGAACGCAAGGTTACGTCTCGAGTAAAAAGAGTTTACTTCATGAACCGGAGAGTTTACTTCTTGAACGGAGCGATGTCCTGCGCCTGGGTGGCGATGGCGAGCAGGTGGGCGGGGTGGGCGGGCCCGGGCGGCGCCGGCGGCTGGTAATTGAACGTCCGAACTCCGGCCGCCACTTTGCTGAGGATGTCGTCTGCGCTCGGCAAGCCGGAGCCTATGTTCGAGAAGGCCGGGAAGCGTGGCGACTGCTGCAGCGACGAAGACGCCAGCAGCGGGTTGATGTTACGGCTGAGGCCCGGCAGGCCGCCGGGTCCGAAGGCTCCGTCAAGGTCATTGTGAATGCCGTCGCGCCACACGGATAGATTCATCTCCGGAAGTCGGTCGCAGTCGCGCTTCGAGTTACTGCGTGAAACGTGTTGGTGTGGATTAATGAGTAGTCAAAACAAACAGAGAACAAAAATACGAGAAAAATGACTGTAAATAATATATATATATATATATATATAATAATAATAATATAAATATTAATTAATAAATAAATAAATAAATAAATATATATATATATTATATTATATATTATATTATATACGTAGCCTTTGGGGTCAAGGGAGCACATGATATACATTTTATTAGTGTCACATCAGCAATGAACCATTGGCATCCTATCATTGTGAAGAAGTAATCGGAAATTATTTTTTATGTCAAACTACTTCAACGAGTATTTGCTCTTCCCTTTACACGCATATTTTCAGCAAAATACCATTTTATTTGGTTTGATACTGGGCATGCGCGAATACATGTCTCCCACTCGTCTACAGGAAAATTTGGTATAGGTAGGCGCCTCACGATCAATAAAGTACCTGGTGGGTGTGTGCTCTCTAAATTACACGTGTAATTTTAGTAATATACTATTTCATTTATTTGATCAGCCTGTTCTGCTAGCATCTATGACAAATACGACATACGCTCTCTTATGACACTATTTGTCATAAAAAGATTCTATGAACGCAAGCAGTGCATTTCAGCTGTAAAGCAGAACGAAGTCGACTCGCCAATATTTGTCATAAGAAGAATCTTCCTATGACAAATAGTGTCATAAGGGAGCGTATGTCGTATTTGTCATAAATGCTAGCAGAACAGGCTGATCAAATAAATGAAATAGTATATTACTAAAATATTTGTCATAGATGCAAGCAGAATGTTGCTTTGAGGCAGGCTGGGCATACAGCTATATCTCATGCAGGACACATATCGCTATCTGTTGGCTAATCTACAATTTATTAACGTTACATCAGCCAGGGCACCCTATCATTAATAAAGAGAAAGACCAGGAAACAATTTTTTCGATTAAATAACTAAATAATAATTTATTATTGGTTATCGATTATCGATTATCGATCGATATCTACGCACCCGCTGTTGTCGTCCTGGAACATGCATCGTGGCTGCATGGTGCGCATGTCGTCGGTGTTCGCGCACATGATGCGTGCCATTGTCACCTTACGAATCTCAGCCAGTTGTGCTGCAACGGGAACGCATGCACAGTCAGTGGTT
>NW_014577144.1:615230-625034 GCF_000485595.1 Priapulus caudatus | reverse complement strand
AAGGAAGGCGGTTGCGTTGCGTTGCGTTGTGGAGGGGAGGGGTTGCGTGCGTGACGTGTGGAGGAGGAGGGGTGCGTTGCGTTGCCGTGTGGAGGAGGGCCGTGGTGAGCTGTCGTGGTGAGAGGAGGAGGAGGGGTCGCGTGCTGATCAACGTGTGGAGGAGGGTGCGTGGCGTGCGTGTGAGCGAAGCAGGGTCTCCGTGCGTGCGTCTGCCCCTGCGCCTGGAGGGAGGGGTGCGTGCGTGCGTACGTGTGGAGGAGGAGGGGTGCGTGCGTGCGTGTGGAGGAGGGGGTTGCTGTGCGTGCGTTGTGTCGAGGAGTGGTGTGCGTGCGTGCGGTGTGGAGGAGGTGCCCCCCCGTGCGTGCGTGTGGAGGAGGAGGGATCCGTGGCGTGCGTGCCCACCGTGTGGAGGAGGTACGTAGCGTCCAATGCGTGTGGAGGGGAGGGGTTTGCGTGCGTGCGTGTGGAGGAGGGTGGTGCAGTGCGTGCGTGTGGAGGGAGGAGGGCGTGCGTGCGTGCGTTGTGGAGGAGGGTACGTGCGTTGCGATGTGGAAGGAGGGGTGGCGAATGCGTGCGTGTGAGGAGGGTGGTGGTGCGTTGCTGTGGGGAGGAGGGTGGCGTGCGTGCGTTGAAGAGGAAAAGGTACGTTGCGTGCGAGGTGTCGAGGAGGGGTGCGTCGGTGTGTGCGAATGTGGAGGGAGGGGTGCGTGCTGTTGCGTGTGGGAGGAGGGTGCGTGCGTGACGTGTGGAGGAAGAGGGGTGCAGTGCGTGGCGTTTGTGGGAGGAGGGCTGTGCGGGGCGTGGTGTGCAGAGAGAGGGCGTGCGTGCGGTTATTGCGTGTGGAGTGAAGGAGGGGTGAGTGGTGGTGTGGAGGATAAGGTGCGTGCGTGCGTGTGGAGCGGAGGGGGCGTGCGTGTGGCAGGGGGGGTTGCTGCGGCGTGTGGAGGAGGAGGAGGGCCAGTGCGTGCGTGTGGGAGGAGGGGTGCGTTGCGTGCGTGCTGTGAAGGAAAGAGAGGGGCTGCGTGCGGTTGTGGAAGAGGGGTTGGTGATCCTGGCGTGTGGCAGGAGGAGGGGTGCATGCTGTGGAGGAGGAGGGGGCGTGCGTGCTGTGGAGGACGGCCGTGCGTAGCGTGCGTCGTGGAGTAGGGAGTGCGTTTGCGTGCGGAATTCGTGGACGCGAGGAAGGGGTGCTGCGTGCGTGTGGAGGATAGGTGCGTGCCGGATGCGTGTGGAGGAGGAGGGGTGTTGCGGTGTCGGGCGCCCGTGTGGAAGCGAGGGGTGCGTGCGTGCGTGTGGAGGAGGGGTGCGTGCGTGCGTGTGGAGGAGGAGGGGTGCGTGCGTGCGTGTGGAGGAGGGGTTGGATGCGTTTGTGGAGGTAGGGAGTGGCGTGGCGTTGGCGTGTGGAGGAGGAAGGGTGCAGTGGTGCGTGTGGACGGAGGGGTGCGTTGGTGTGCGAGGAGGAGGAGGGCCTGCGTGCGGTGCGTGTGGAGGAGGAGGGCGTGCGTGCCGTGCACGTGTGGAGGGATAGATGCGTGCTGTGCGTAGTGAGGAGGAGGGGTGGTAGCGTGCGTGTGGAGGAGGGGGGCGTTGCGTGGTAGTGGGAGGAGGGGTGCGTTTGCAGTGCACCCGTGTGGAGGAAGAGGGGGGTGCGTGGCCGTTGTACGTGTGGAGGAGGGGCGAGTGCGTTCGCGTGTGAGGAGGGGAGGGTGCGTGTGCGTGGCGTGTGGAGGATAGGGTGCGTGCGTGCGTGTGAGTGAGGACGGAGTGCGTTGCGTGCGGAATGTGGAGAGGAGGGGTGCGTGCGTGTGGAGGAGCGGTTGTGCGTGCGTGGCGTGTGGGAGGAGGGGTGCGTGCGTGTGGAGGAGGTGCGTGCGATGCGCGTGTGGAGGAGTGGATGGGAGGGTGCGTGGCGTGTGAAGGGTGACCGGTGCGCTTGCGGTGCTGTGCGAGGAGGAGGGGTGCGTACGTGCGTGTGGAGGAGGGGTGCGTGCGTGTGGAGGAGGAGGGGTGCGTGCGTGCGTGTGAGGAGGCGGGCTTGCGTCGGTGCCGTGTGGAGGGAAGAGGGGTGCGTGGTGGTGTGGAGGAGGAGAGGTGTGCGTGCTGCTGGAGGAGGACGGGGTGCGTGGATGCTTTGTGAGGAGGAGGAGAAAGAAGTGCGTTGCGTGACGTGGTGGGAGGAGAAGTAGGTGAGGTGTGCGAACGGCGGGAGGGTGTCGTGGGTTTGGAGGGAGGTTGGCGAAGTGGTGTTGGACGGAGGGTGGGTGTGATGGGATGGCGGGAAGGGGTGGTGTGGTCGCATGGGAGGTAGTGTGTGAGTGGATTGCTAGAGGTGTGTGGAGGGAGGGGTGCGTTGTAGGTGAGAGGGGAGGGGAAAGGTGCGTGCGGCCGGTAAGGTGTGTGGGGGGAAGGATGTGTGGGGACGTGTGTGTGTGTGTGTGGGTTGCGTGTGGATGGAGGGGTGTCTGCGTGTGGAATGAGGTAGGGTACGTGTTGTTGGGGAGGTAGCGGTGTGTGTGTGGGGGTGGTACCCCGTAGAACGAGTGTGGGATGGAGGGGGGTGCGGTGTTGATGGGGAGGTAGGATGTGTCCTCCTCCTCCACACGCACCTGTCGAACGTCTCGGCCGGTGCCGACGCGATGCCTCTCATCAGTGCATCGACGCCGCGCGGATGCTTGCCGCTGTAGAGCACGAACGGACGGAAGAACAGGTCGGACAGGTCGATGTCGTCGCGCGGATTGTAGTGGGAGGCTCCGGGCCGCGCCACCTGATTCGGCAGCAGCGTGTGTCCGAAGCGGAAGGCGGCCGTCGCGAAGACATTCGTCGACGACGGATCGACGTTCTCGTCGTAGCCGTACCCGTAGCCGTTGTCGACGAGACTCAGTCCGTTCTCGTCCATGTAGCGCTTGCCGAGGACGACGGGCAGGAACTCGTTGTAGGTGATGTACTGGTTCATTGCGACGATGACGCGACGCGACTCCTGATAAATCGTCTCGTCGTCCCAGTGCGGGTTCAGCTTTCCGAGAGCAGACGCCATACGGTTGTGTTCTCGCATCCAGATGGTGTGCATCGACGCGAGGGCCATCTGCTCGTTGACGCGTTCGTCGCCTGCGTGCGGCAGCGGGAGGAAGGTGTGAGAGTGAAGGGTTAAGGGGGTGCGGTAATATTGGAGATTGATGAGCGGGTTTTGTTATTGATGATGTTGTTCTTTTTGTTTTCTTTTTTCTTTTCTTTTCTCCTCATTATTATTCTTATTATTTATTATTTATTATTTATCATTTATTATTTATTATTTATTATTTATCATTTATTATTATTAATAAATAATAATAAATAATAATCATCATGATCGTTATGCTTTATCGTACAGCAGTGAATAAAAACGAGATTGTTCTTAATCACTCCTAATATTATATTGTTACCGCTGTTTTCTGGCTAAAATGCCATTCCTTTGCTCTCCGTGTGAGCTTCCGCCACTTCATTACGCTTCACACGATAAAGAAACTCGGGTAAAACTCATTTCCAATCCGATCAAACATCATTCCTTTCGGGGCTTGTGGTCTAGATATTCAAGCTTGTGCGTCTATGCATGGGGGCGCGCGCTGCGTGGAAGATATATAATCGGCCTAGGAAGAGCCTCAAGACTCATCTCTGTCTCTATGTATAACGCACACGCACCCTCCCCCACCCACCCTCCCGCGCGTACATTCGCGTCACCCTCTCCCTCCCCCTTTCTCTCTACCTGCTTCGAAACACTTGATGAATCGGTGGTTCTCGGGTATGCAGGCATCGATTCCCGAGGCGAAAGGAAGCAGAGGTTTCAGTCTGGATCCTTCTGGGTGGTTCCTCCAACGCATCAGACCTGCATGCGCGCAAGATAAAATCAACAGCACGCTTAGCACCCGAACAGCCACAGGAATGCGTACCGTTCTCTCCTCTAAGTCTACACGGTATTCTTAATCCTATAATTCATAATCCATAATTCATATTCATAATCCTATAATTCATAATCCTAGTGTGAGAGCCTCTCTGTCGCGTGTTCACGGATGAATGGGCTAGCTCTTAGCTAAGCTTAGCTAGAGCTGCTGCGGTAGTGCCGTACCTCCGCGGAACAGCCTCAGTCTGGCAGCTTTCTCCTCCGTAGATCCGTAGATGTTGGACGTGTCAATGTACGACGTTAATTCATTCATCTGTTCTCTCACGCCTGAAATCGCCGCGGCGAAATCGTAATTATTATCTTGAAGATTTCTAATAATTTGTAAGCAATTTGATTGGAATTACTATTCGTTTTCCCGCTGCGGCTTGCTTTCTCGCGTACAGGTTTAGAGATTGATGAGATTTAACTCCGGATTTAACTGCGAGAATGGCGCGAGCAGAAAAGAAAATGGCCTACTTTTGCGGTTTTGCGAGTTATAAGGTTTTCGGTTTGTGCGTGAAATATTGTGTTCGCACACTCACCACACACATGCTCACCCTTTTACATATGCACACGCGCACGCACACTCGCACACAAACACGTGCATACGCGCGCACATGCACACAGACACACGTGCACGCGCACACACACGCTCGCGTACACGCACACACACGCACAATCAACGCTGTCCTTTTCACTAATGGGAAAATAGGCTTGTAGGTCAAAAATAACTCATATACATATTATTGTAATCGTTTCGGTAGAACAGACGAAATGACTCAGCAGATAATTTTAGTAATAATTTATACCCACAGGGTGTGTCAACAATTAGATTATGTATTGTTTAGATACAGCTCGCTGGCGCGGCACTCACCACGCCCATCACACAGCACAACACTAAACACACAATCACAGCCTCGGGGCACCACACAGCACACACACACAACACACGACACACATTCCAACACACCTGGCCACACACACACACAACACACAACAACACAACCACACAACGTACACAGCACATCCACACAACAGCACACAACACACCAACAAACACAATCACCATTCACCCCAACACACTCACACCTAACCCCAGTTTGAGTAACTCGACGGGGGTTAAGCTCGAGCGGGAGAAACTGAGACATATCTCTCCGTAGCGCGAGTACCAAGAGTCGTTGCGCGGTACCATGATGGGAAGCAGGCTGGGTGGCGTAGGTGCGGAGGTGAAGGATCCGTCCTTGGCCGACACAGGGCAGCACTCCAGCGTCGACATGTTGTAACCTATAGACGCCGCACGCAACAACGTATAACAACAACGTCAACAGCCAAACAAGAGTGTGCGTGTGTGTGTTAGTGGTGTTTCCTGGTCGATACCAGGAATAAGAGTAACACACACACGCCGCACGCGAGGTGCAGCGCAGCACAACACAGCTACGACACAGGCGCGGCGCGCACACACTACAGTACACACACAGCACGATCACACACACTACGGGACCACACAACACATCACACCACAAATACAACTACTCAATTTAATAAATTTATAGTATTTTATCTGTATATCCTGAAGAAGACTACCACACGCACAGATTTATCAATTAGTACGTTAAATGTACATATCTATCAGATGTGTTGTGGGCAGCGTCGTAGTATAGAATGGTGTCGATTCTCGCTATAGACTTTTCGATGTTTCTCAGCCAGGTCAATACATAGCCCATGCAATACGTAGTGACATTCACTGATTAAAAGGATATTTCCCAGTCTAGTTCTAGATCCCTCCACTATGCGCTACATACATACCTGAACACTAACCCCAGGCCTTTCATACGCTATCTACCCTAGCAAGTACCGCTATCTATTTCCACTCTACCTACCGAACCGTACCAACTATACCCTACCTACTCGATCTACCTATCCTACCTACTCCTACCTACCGTAATCCAATACCTACCTACCCTAAGATCCTAGGTAGGACCCTACCCTAACTACCCTACTACGCCTACCTACCTAAGCCTACCCTACCTATCCTAACCTACACTCTTACCCTACCATACCTGACCTTCCTACCGCTACTACAGCTACCCTACTAGCCTACCTAACCCTACCGCTAGGCCTACCCTACGCTACCCTACCGCTAGCACCTCCTACCTACCCTACCTACCTAATCCACCTACCCTAGCCTAGACCCTACTAACCCTACGCCTAACCCTACCTATCCTACACTCCTGATCCTACCCTACCGCTACTACCCTACCCTTCCATACTAAGCCCAGCCATTACCATTCACTCATCACAGGCGGTCGTCATGGGGGTCAGGGTGATGTCGTGAGTCAGTCCATGTTCGGCACATGCATGACTTGATGTCACTGCTGAGCGAGGTGAATGGACGATGTCGTGATCGGACGTGGAGACGGCCGACGCTTGGGAAGGGGCTGTCCGTCACGGGAAGCTCGCGGACTTGTCGACACCTGCTCTGCGAGAAGGCTGATTACAAGGTGAGGTTATATTAACAGCTCAGGTTAATTACGGTGACGGTAGTTATAAGAGGAGAGGAGGCGAGTCGGAGAGTGAGTTTTTCGTACGGACAAGCATCCGATGAGTTGAAATGTCGAAAAGTTTTGTTAAGAGGAAAGATTTGGAAGGGCGATCTGAGAGAGAGGCTCAGATAGTGGTACTGACGGAACATGAAAAGGCGAGAGCTGAGCGAGAGGAGAGAGAGAGAGGAGACGAGCGAGAGAGAGAGAGAGAGAGAGAGAGAGAGAGAAGGAGAGCAGAGAGGAGAGATAGAAGAGAAGAGAGAAAGAGAGAAAGAGAGAGAGGAGAGAGTGGAGAGAAGGGGGGAGATGTAGAAAGAGAGAGGAGAGAGAGAGAGAGAGGAGAGAGAGAGAGAAAGAGAGAGAGAGAGACAGACAGGAGAAGAGACGACAGAAGAGAGAGAGAGGCGAGAGAGAGAGCGAGAAATGATGGACATGATGAGGAGAAATAGAGGAGGCGGAAAGTACTAGTGAGAGCGTGTGAGTCTCCGGCGGATCGTCCGCCGGTTTTTCGTCAGCCGGCACGACGCCTGATGATTAAATATCGTCGTTGGAAAGGGAATCCGGGGATATAATATTATATAATACTCTAATAATAACTAGATTATATATATATATAAATAATATATATATTATATTTATATTATATAACAGATAGGCGAGAGCGTGAGACTTGAGAGGGACACCACAAGCGGGAGAAAAAAGGAGAGAGAGAGACACGGCGACAGTAATGTAGCGATGTACGAAGACGAAGGAAGTAAGCGACCACACACACATACACAACACAACACAGACAACACACACACTACACCACACGCAGCACGCAGCAAGGAACGCGCACTGACACATCGGGGCGGGGCACAGCTTTCACGACCCACGCACCACACCACGAAGCACGTCACCCACGACATAACCGCCACCACGAGACTCCCCACATCACCACTCAACATCGCGTAGTCGGCGGCAGCGAGTCTCCTGAAGGGAGTTTCGCGCATGCCGCCAGGTTCGGGTAGCGCAGGTTGTTGCACGAGCGTCGACCGTTCGGTACTTGCTCGGGGTGACACCCCACCGGCTGAAGCCGCGTCGGCCGCATACCCGACAGGTAACGTACTGCTAACGTCCATCTTGGCATTCATACCAGTGTTCGCGCTGTTGTCAGTCGGTATCTGCACGCCGGCGAGGGCCAAAAGAAAGTAGGGAGAGAGAGAGAGAGTTTATCGGTCGTGCATGAGCGCGTAATGAGAGAGAGCGGATCAGTATTTGTAGAGAGTATTATATTTTCGCGAGCGGAGAGAAATAGAAGAGAGAGAGAGAGAGATGAGAAGATGAGAACGAGAGAGCGGCGTAAGAGAGAGAGAGAGAGGAGAGAGAAAGAGAGAGCGGACGAGAGAGAAGAGAGAGAGAGCGAGAGGGGGAGGAGGAGAGAGAGAGAAGGCGAGCGAGCGAGCGAGAGAAGAGCAGAGAGGAGAGAGAGAGAGAGAGAGAGAGAGAGAGAGAGAGAGAGAGAAAGCGAGAGAGAGGGAGAGGGGAGAGTTGTTACGCTCGGTGTTAACACACTGAGAAAACACGGATCACGGTATTTTTTTATACGGTATACGACTCTTGGAGGAAAGGCCAGAGAATATACTTGTTACAGCGAGAGAACACGTATTACGTTCTTATTATAGGACAGAAAAGGGAATATCTGTGTAACGGTAGGGAACACGTACCCCCTCTTTTTTATAGACCAGGCAAGTTATATCCTTGTAAAAGCAAATACCACGTATACCCAACCCCCTGTTATAAGGCTAGGCAAATAAATATCCTTGCAAAAGCAGAGACCACGTATGCTATTTAGGCCATACAGAACATCTCGTAACACTAATTACACTCGTAAACTAATTACACTCGTAACACTCGTAACACTAATTAGGGGCCTACTCGTAACACAATCGTAAGCGATTGGAATTCCGCTTGCTACGATCATTAGGATTTCCTGTTACACCAGACAAACATTTTTTTCCGCAAGGTGTCGCGCATGGGCACATCACGCCCGCGGCTAGTGTGGTAGCTACCGCTACTCACGAATGTCAGGGAACACTAGCCGAGTAACCGGCGTTGCTCGGGGAAAAAAACGCGTAGAAACAACTTTTAGAGCAAATTCAGCCACATTTATCCTACTAAAAAAACGAACTTTGTCTTTGCATTCCGCTATTTATTGATTTCGGACCCCCAAACTTGCCACGCTGTTAGTTTATCACCCTGAGGGTGTACTAAGCACATTTAAATGGCTACACTAAAAACGAATATCTCGAAGCAAGTAAATATTAAAAGTATGTATAAAACATAGCGGTTGTTATCGCAGGCAGTATATATGCACATGGCTGCCCGCTGTAGGATTTACGTAACTTTTCACAACATCTCTTAAACTTTATCTAAAACCTGATACGAACCCTCGGCTAGGACAAACATTTCGACGAAAATAGCGATGCCTAGATCCCATGTCCTATATAGTTTCGAATCGCATTTAATACCTGGCGTGAGCGACATTGTGGCTTTTCCAGGCAATCCCGCCAAAATCCCCAGGGATTTGATAGGAAGAAAATTATAGCAGAGGGAAGGAAATAAAAGTTCTCGCTGAAATGCTGCATAGCAACGAAACGACCTTGGTCTTGGACGAGCTAGGGTCCCTATATACAGATATGTATATCTGTATATAGGGACCCTAGGACGAGCATACGGGGAAACCGGTCAGACTCTCGCGCGCGCTCTCTCTCTCTCTCTCTCTCTCTCTCTCTCCCCCTCGCTCTCTCTCTTTCTCTTTCACTCTCTCACTCACTCACTCACTCACTCATTCACTCACTTTCTCTCTCTCTTTCTATCTACCTCTCTAACTTTCTCTCTCTTTCTCTCTCTCTCTCTCGCTCGCTCGCTCGCTTTCTATCTATCTCTCTAACTTTATCTCTCTCTCCCTCTTTCTCTCTCTCTCTCGCTCGCTCCCTCGCTCCCTCGCTCGGGTGGGTAACTCTGCGCATGAACGCGTCAGCCGGGCGGCGTGTCGGCACGTACGGTTATAAAAGAGCCGTTAGCGCGCCGACGATAATTGGCAGCTGGCGGAAGATGGATGACCCGACGATGACGTTAGCTGTCGCGACACCTACTCGGCGACCGATGAACGAGAGAGAAAGAGAAAGAGAGAAAAAGAAAGAGAGAGAGAGAAAGAAAGAAAGAGATGGTAAAGAGAGAGAGAAAGAGAGAGAGAGAGAGAGAGAGAAAGAGGGAGAGAGAAAGAGAGAAAGAGAGAAAGAGATGGAAAAGAGAGAGAGAAAGTGAGTGAATGAGTGAGTGAGTGAGTGAGTGAGAGAGTGAAAG
>NW_014577144.1:612496-614229 GCF_000485595.1 Priapulus caudatus | reverse complement strand
AGTAGTGTGTGTGTGTGTGTGTGTGTGTGTGTGTGTGTGTGTGTGTGTGTGTGTGTTGTGTGTGTGCGTGCGTGCGTGCGTGTGTGTGCGTGCGGGGGGTTCGCGCGTATGTTGTCTGTGGGTGAGGGAATCCGTGAGAGGGTAGGGAGCGGTGACTCCTTATTGTCACGGAAGACGCAACTCGCAAACCGCTACCCTGTGGTCTCCCCATCCACACGCCAACCACTGCTAACCGCGACTAACAACAAAATGTAGGTATAAAATTATGGCATTTCGAAATTTAAATCAACCTCCGAAATCATCTCTGTGGATGTCACAAAAGTATAGAGTCTCGTAGAGTAGAGATTGTAGCTTGTTCAGACTCCCATAGGATTTGACAGTTTGATTTGTTCAGACTCCCTTCAGGATAGAGCACAAGCCTCCCCGGCTATGCCAGCCTGTTCTGCTAGCATCTATGACAAATACGACATACGCATATACGCTCTCCTATGACGCTATTAATTTTGTCATAGGAAGATTCTTCTTATGACAAATATTGTTGTATGTGTTGTGCGCATCATAGGAGTTTAGGAGCGCTATTATGAACGACAAGTGCAGTGAATTTTAGCTGTAAAGCGGAACGAAGTTGACTCGCCAATATTTGTCATAGGACGAATCTTCCTATGAGAAATAGTGTCATAGGAGAAGCGTATAATAATTTATGCGCATGTCGTATTTGTCATGGATGCAAGCAGAACATGTTGGCTATACGCGCTCACCTTGTCGTAGCAATCGCGATGTTGTTACTTCATCATTGCGTAACAGTTCATTCTTGGTCCCTCTAACCTAGCTAATCGGAGCACGCGCGTGCACCACGCATAATGGCGTGCTTTGTGCACGGCGATACAGACCCACCTTTATACACGCGAACGAAATTATACACCGCCGTCCCGCCGGGGAAACGATGGAAATAATTCGCTCGTAATTTCTCGGGCAATTGCTGCGCGGTAAACGATCCCGTTATAATTACTAGATATACTTGAATAAACATGAACGTCCGCAGCGATTCCGATGCGAAACCGATCGCCGGCGCCACGTAGCGGAATGTAGTCGCACTACATACATGTACGATAGATATATAACCAGGAGCTAATAATATATTCCTCTATTATAATACCTAATAATAGCGGTATTATTAGCTCTTGATATAACAAATATATAATTCAGGTCAGAATATATAAATCAGATGTCTAATTCGCGACCCTCCCGGCTGAAAAAAACACTCAAAGAAGAAACGACGTGACTGAAGGAACGAAATTACACATTCCCGCCATTATCGGATTTCGTTGTCACGGAGGCAACTTCCAGGCACATCCACTTGATTTATTACCCAGATAAGCTATCCCGTAGTTGCGTTAGTATAATATGCGCTCTCACCCGCGTGCCAGCGCCTTGGTCGTCTCCAGGGCAACGATGGCGCCCTTGGAGAGCAGCTTGGATTCTATGGAGGCTTTGGCGAAAGCGGCGACGAACGACGCAGACGATCCAGGCCTCGCCCAGATTCCTGCAAGCAGACGACATGGGGTTGAGGCGTGACACACACACACACACACACACACACACACACACACACACACACACACACACACACACACACACACACACACACACACACACACACACACACACACACACACACACACACACACACACACACACACACACACACACACACACACACACACACACACACA
>NW_014577144.1:605093-611525 GCF_000485595.1 Priapulus caudatus | reverse complement strand
GTGTCGTGTGTGTGTGTGTGTGTGTGTGTGTGTGTGTGTGTGTGTGTGTGTGTGTGTGTGTGTGCGTGTGTGTGTATGTGTGTGTGTGTGTGTGTGTGTGTGTGTGTGTGCGGGCGTGTGCGCGTACGCGGGCGAGTGCGTGCGTTTGCGCGCGCGCACCTTTGTGTGCGTGCGCACATCAGGAAGGAGAAGAACGAAGGGCGGACCATTATTCCTGCGATAATGTAAGCGGAAAGGCATGAAATCAATCTTAGTTGATACGTTGAAACAATTAAGGCTAATTCGCCTGTTCTAGTTGTCACCGTGAAACCGCTGCTTTATGGGTTAACGCGTTTGGACGGTACGTTACATTCCTCCAAGAATCTGGTTTTGTAGGTAACAGGGGCATGAACAACGGGCTTATTCACATCGGTTACCACCACCTCGTAACAAGCGTACAGTTTTGCATAATGGAACGTTCTCCCCACAGCCGGCTCTTCGTTTCGTATAACATACGGTCATAATAGTTGCATCGATATAACAGATTTAAGGGCGCGGCGTTATTACAAGATGCGCAATGGATAGAGGTATGATCAAAGATTCAAATGATGATCTTATCTAACAGACAATATATCGCACATGCTACAATGAAAAAGCATTTATAGCGTATTGTGGGATTTAGTGCATAGAACACGGCCCCGTTGTCAGATAACAAGATCTTAAAAACATAATCTAGCATTTAGAATTACTTTTAACGCTGACTATTTCTCCTAGACCGTCGACCGAATTTCGTTTCGCAGAAGTTACGAGGAAATTCGCAACGATTTGCTATTCTCGCAACTTTACGATGTTTCTGTCAACATCTGACATACAACAAGATTTATTTGGTTTTTGACAACTGGCCAAAAACACTCGGGCAACGTTGGAACAAGTCGGAAGTCGGAAGTCGTTCCACACTAGAACACCGTATAACCAGCCTGTTCTGCTTGCATCTATGACAAATACGACATACGCATAATATACGCTCTCCTATGACACTATTTGTCATAAGAAGATTCTTTCTATGACAAATATTGTTGTATGTGTTGTGCGCATCATAGGAGTTTAGGAGCGCTTTTATGAACGCAAACAGTGAATTTCAGCTGTAAAGCGGAATGAAGTTGACTCGCCAATATTTGTTATAGGAAGAATCTTCCTACGACAAATAGTGTCATAGGAGAGCGTATATGCGTATGTCGTATTTGTCATAGATGCAAGCAGAACATGTTGGTATAACGCACGGTGAGACTGCGCACGTATGGGGATAAAACAGATGCGGGGGGGGGGGGACAACAACACGCACGCAGTCACTGCTGGCAGAATCGTGCAGGGTAGCGTCGAGTCACGGTTGTCAAATTGTCATTCCTCACTAAATGTGATATGAACAATCGATTCATCGTTGTTGCGAAACCGCGACCTTGGAATTTTGCTTAACCGCAGCCGCCGCTATTATGCGCGCTATTATATCCTTATTACGCGTAGCAGACGCGTACAATATTGTCTTTATGACATATGGCACACGTGGTGACGTCATAGCAATAATGTCGGAAATTCGCGTTCTTTTAACGTCGGCAATCAATTATCGTTGCGTTGTTGATTAGAGCTTTCAGTCGACCGATGAGATTCGCAGGCGCGCATTGGGCGTAAATAATTGGGTCTGCCGTAGAAAGAAATGAACATTCCGACGTCGAATCTCGCGTGCTCGCGTTGACAAGACCTTGGTAGCATATACCATCGCTGTTCTGTTAAATACACACGCACGCACGCACGCACGCACGCGGATTCGCTGTGTAAATCATCATTAGAATGCATTACGCGTCGTCTACGAGCAACCTTCGTTGCTAACCCGTCTACACTAACGAACTATCAAACATTTATATTTTTCTTTTTTTCAAAAAAACGCCATTTAAAGCATTTTTCGCTCGGCGGAAAATGCCGAGCTAATAACGCCGTGGATGCTGAATTGGCTACCTAATTATAACCTAACTGGACCTAATGGAAGAGTTGCCGTTAATTAGTGCTGTTTGTTATAATAAGCTATCGCGATCACCATGGCGCGTCTGTTTAGTCAATGAGTTTAGATAAGGGTTCTTATGTCTGCGACTTATGCACGCGCGGCAAACAAGAGAACGACTGTATTCCTCCACGTGGCAAACAAGAGAACGACTGTATTCCTCCACGTGGCAAACAAGAGAACGACTGTATTCCTCCACGTCAGTCATGGCTGTCGATGGCAGTCGTTAGTGTCGGTACAGCTGCATAAAAATGCCACCAGGTCGCATCGCCGTCGCATGTTTAATTGGCTCCACAGTCGCTGTTTTGCAACGCAGTAATTGTTTTGTCTTCCTAAGAACATATACTCTATATATATATATATATATATATACAATATTATATGACCAGAATGTAACGGCGTATTTTATTAACTTTTTATTTATTTATTTATTTACTGGTTTATTTATAAACTAGAGATGCGAAGACATTGCGCTGGCGGGGCGAAGGTGGTGGTGGTGGTGCTGGTGGTTGTCGCTATCGTAAACATCGGTCACCATAAACATCAAGCGGTTACTCTGCATTAGCAACTATTCGTTATTATATTCTATTAGCACCTAACTCGCCCCCACAGACGCACACATCGTCGTACCTGAGTCGAAGATGTTCTTCTCGTATTCTTCCAGCGCTTCGACGAGCTGTCTAGCCCTGTCGATGGCCGCGTTCAGGTCAGCTCGGCTGATCTGTAGACCTCCGCTATACCCGACATCCGGTCCGAACTGCGCCAACACACATGGCAACAGCACTAACAAGCAAAACCTGCACGGAGATAAAGAGAAAGAGAGACGATAAAAAAAATGTGCGGTTGATATTATTATAAAAATATTATTATTAATTGATTATTAAATTAAACTTTAACATTTAAATTTTCACGTAATTAAAATTTTTTTCACGATGACTGGTGTGATTATCTGTGTAATAATTATGTTAGATCGTAATAAAGTAGGGGCGTAGTCTGAGGGAATTCATCCGGGGAGGCCAAATCTCGTGACTCGACCGAGTTAACTACGAAGGAAAAATAACATACGGGATGTTACACATGAGAATAATGTGAATTGGCAATTTATTTCTATTCTTTTCTCACAACTAAAAGGGTGGCGGTGTTTATACTCATTAGGATCATTATCTAATTTTGCCCTACATTCCACGGGGGTAATTACTCCATTGCTCTACCCTCCCTTGTAGGCTACGACCATGCCACATTTTTTTAGAGGGGATGCATAACTCAACACTTGTAATCCGAGTAAACGATCTGTGACAAGGACACACAGGCAATCTCGTTCATCCTCTCAACCCAGCAGGTAAAATTTAAGTATTTTAAAGAGAGGCATTGGTTTTTCTCCGTTACACAATAGAATAACACATCGCCACGATTCAATAGAATCAAAAGGTGATTATGGAAGGAGCCGTGAAGTCTACAGCAGAACGCGTGACGATGACACGAGGTGTAGTGACGTTTACGCTGAATTTAATTGTAGACCGATTACGTTGTTTTACTACGCCAAGAAGACAAACACGAAAGAGAGTGTCGGAGAATGCATCCATTATTAAACGTCTGCAGGAGCCGTGTGTGATTCAAAGTTGTACCACATATAGATAACCGTTGTTCACAACACTGTATATACACAGTACAAACATCACACTGTATTACACCCATTGGCCCAACAATGGCGGACGCATTTTACTTTTTTTAAACTAAATTGTCTGCATGGTCCGTATACGGCGAAGTTTGATATAACCCGACTATTGTAACAGCTAAACAATCGACCACGGCTCGATCGCTCGCATAATTAACGGATGATATCAAACACTCGTCCGATAGTGAGTGTCCTTCGCTTGACACGAAAACCCAATTATCGACGGCGGTGGCGACAATGCCTGCGTTTGACTACAGATGTAAATCTGCTCTCGTGGCAATCGGGGATGGATTGTTGCGTGTCAATAGCAGCATTCACTTGGGAGCACGCGTGGATCGTTCTGTACTGGGGGGTTGATATTTAGGTATGTGTGTCTGCGTGCGTGCGTTCGTTCGTTCGAGCGTGCGTGCGTTCGTGTGTGCGTGCGTGCGTTCGTGTGTGCGTGCGTGCGTGCGTACATGTGCGTGTGTATGCGTGTGCTTATGAGGAGAGGGTCACATAGAGCATATATGCGTGCGGTGCTGCATGCGCGCCGCGTAGGCCTAATCCTAGTTCCATTCAACTAAATTATAGTTCTTTCAGACTAATGATTCCGTCACAGCGAATCGGGTGAATCCAGCATGATCCGAACCCAATAGCGGACGCTCCGTCGATTTGTAAACGCAGCAAGATCATCGAATCAACCCGCGCATCTGCATAAATCGGGGCATAACTATCGCTATTAGACTGTAGAATTTTCAACCGAAACGCGACCACACACAATCTGCGACGTTAATGTGAGTGACAGCGGCAGCGGCAGACACACAGCACGGTCTACATGTTAAACACAGTCAACAGTCATGACATGACACGCTTACGGTAGGTTGAGCACGGGAGCATGGGTTAAACGACGCGCCACATCCTCCCACGACACGGAGATTACATACATGTTCTATATTACCTTCTGTATATAACTGTCCGTTATATACATGCTCATATATTACAACTTCTAATATTAATGCATTCACCATTTCTCCGCATCTCTCTTCCTCTTCTATCCTATACTCGTTTCCTTCTCTCACAATACTCTCTTTTTCGCATCTCCTACCATCATACCCCTCCTTCTCCTTCTACACCCTCTCCCTCTACTACTTCCTCGCCTTCCCTCTTCTCCTCTTCTTCGCTTCCTTGGCCTACCGTCTTATCCTCCTTCCTTTCTCCCTTCCTCGCATCATCGGCCTCCCGTCTTATCATCCTTCCTTTCCCCCTTCCTCCCCAAACTTCCCCCTCCTATTCTCTCCTTCCCCCTTCTCTTCAACTTCCCTCTCATTTCCTCTCTCGCGGAGAGAGAAGCGCGCTTGCGACTGTCCCGTCACGATCGGCAGCAATCGACCGTGCAATAAGGGCCATCGGCGGGAAACGCTCCGTTAGGAAGTGACGACGGCGGCGGCGGAGGCAGCGGCGGCGGAGGCGGCGGAGGCGGTGGAGGCTCATCCTTGACACGATTCAAAACCGGCGCGTCCTCGCCGCCCCCTTGCCAGCCCCCTCACCCGCCCCTCATCATCCGCCGCTGCAACAACCTGTCGTTGTTTGTGACCATTGCTATTATTTTCTTCTCGTCTGAACCGTTACAGCTGGAGAAATGCGTGTGGGTGTGGAAAAGGTGGGGGGAGGAAGATCGAAGAGGAGGAGGAGGAGGAGGATGAAGAGGAGGAAGAGGTGGAAGAGAAAGAGGAGGAGGAGGAGGAGGAGCGGGAAGAGAAGAAGGTGGAGGAACAGCAGGAAGTAGCAGGAGGAGAAGAATAGGAGGAGGAGGATGAGGAGGATGAGGAACATGAAAAGGCGGAGGAGGAAGATGAAAAAGAGGAGGAGGAGGAGGAGGAGGAGGAGGAGAAGCAGGAGCGGGAGGCGGAAGATGAGGATAGGAGAAGGTGGAGAAACAGTATTGCACTGCCGTATCCCACACAGCGAAGCAAGTATAACTTGATCTGCCATGATCACATGATCGGTCAACGGCGACCCCGTTGTCACCATATCGCGTTGTTGTCACCGCGTCGCGTTGTTGTTTCCGCGTCGCGTTGTGGTCACCGCGTCGCGTTGTGGTCACCGCGTCGCGTTGTTGTCGTCATGCGTGCGCAGGAAGAGTTGAGTTGAGTACGTGGTTTCTTAATTACGGCCCCGGGCGATAGACTCGCCCTCACGTACTCAGCGCCCGCGGCGCGAGGAAGCACTGATAAGCTGTTCTAAAGATGCGAGAAAAACAGGCGGCCAGAGAGAGAGAGAGAGAGAGAGAGAGAGAGAAAGAGAGAGTGAGGAAGAGTGGGAGAGTGATACAGAGAGAAAAATAGAGAAAAAAAAACGAGAGACTGAGTGAAAGAGAGCGGGAGGAAGAGAGATAAAAAAGAGGGAGTAGGCCTATGCAGAAAAGCTCTCTCTCTCTCTCTCTCTCTCTGCTCTCTCTCTCCTCCCGCTCTCTCCTCTCTCTCTCTCCCGCTCTCTTCTTCTCTCTCTTTCTCTCTCTCTCTCTCTGCTCTCTCTCTCTCCTCTCTTCTTCTCTCTTCTCGCTCTCTTCTTCTCGTCTCTCGCTCTCTCTCTCTCTCTCTTTTTTTCTCTTTCTCTCTCTCTCTTTCTTTCTCTATCTCTCTCTCTCTCTCTGTTTCTCTATCTCTATTTCTTTCTCCTTTCCTCTCTCTCTCTCTCTCACGCGCCATGTATCTATAGATAAGTGGGTAGCTACTAGGTGTGT
>NW_014577144.1:595340-599927 GCF_000485595.1 Priapulus caudatus | reverse complement strand
GAGAGAGAGAGAGAGAGAGAGAGAGAGAGAGAGAGAGAAGAGCATTTCTGCATAGGCCTACTCCCTCTTTTTTTTATCTCTCTTCCTCCCGCTCTCTTTCACTCAGTCTCTCGTTTTTTTTTCTCTATTTTTCTCTCTGTATCACTCTCCCACTCTTCCTCACTCTCTCTTTCTCTCTCTCTCTCTCTCTCTCTCTCTCTCTCTCTCTCTCTTTCTCTCTCTCTCTCTCTGTTTCT
This sequence comes from Priapulus caudatus, assembly GCF_000485595.1. Classification (NCBI taxonomy): domain Eukaryota; kingdom Metazoa; phylum Priapulida; class Priapulimorpha; order Priapulimorphida; family Priapulidae; genus Priapulus; species Priapulus caudatus. The sequence goes on along the minus strand of NW_014577144.1, from coordinate 599,691 downwards.
CTATCTCTATTTCTTTCTCCTTTCCTCTCTCTCTCTCTCACGCGCCATGTATCTATAGATAAGTGGGTAGCTACTAGGTGTGTGTCTACGTACCGCAACGTCAGTTCCATGATGGGTGCTTCCGATGGAGGCGCGGCTAACCGTCCCTACTGAAAGTCAGGTAGATAAATACGAAACCTAATAACGGGTAAACCAGGTCGGATTATACCGGCGACACATGCCAACCAGGTCGTCTGCACGCGCGATATATACTGCCGCCATCTCCTCCGCCATTGGTCGGTCGGGTGCACGTGTCTCGCACGCGATTGGTCGGCGTGGAAGTTTCGCTCGCGTCATATAATGAAGAAGGTAATTATTTATCTGTGGGCGCGCAGACACGGTAATAGTAACGGTATTTTCGAAAAGTCCATGGTCAGTTATTTATCACCTAGTTGTGTTCGACTTGAGCCCGTGGTGTTCACCGCCGACTACACCATTAGACACGGTAAACCGTGCCGCATACGAAATAGGCTACGCGGCTCTCCCTCCCCCCCTCTCTCTCTCTCTCCTTCTCTCTCTCACTCACCTATTAGGTAGGTTAACCTATAGGCACTTGCTGTTAAATCTAAGCGGGGGAATCCACTTAGAAGGTTGCCGTAATACTATAGCTAGTAATCCGGATATAAATAGGCCTACGTAGCGTAACCTAATGATAAAACTACATTCGCCACTCGAAGGTAGACTGAATGAGATGCCGACCTCAGCGTTAAAGAATATCGCTATCGTCTTGACTAATCAATTACCAGCGAACATAGAGTGCACGCGATCAGATTCGTTGATCAGAGATGCCATATATAGGAATTCCCGCGTTGATTTTAATCGCACAGGTGTACATGCATGCGTCAGCAAGCCTGGCGGGCATCACGAACTCTGGTGTGCGTGATATGTGCGTGACTGTGGGGCCGATGCAGCACTAATATGCAGATCAGCTATATTATGGTTGTGAGGATGAAGACGATGTTGTTGATGAGGATGGTTATGATGATGATGATGATGATGATGATAATGATAATGATGATGATGATGATGATGATGATGATGATGATGATGATGATGATGATGACGATGATGATGATGATGATGATGACGATGATGACGCTGATGATGATGATGATAATGACGATGATGGTGATCTTGGTGATGATGATGATGATGATGATTATGGATGACGTCAGTGTTGTTTGTACGCGCGTGAACAGCGCGGGTTATTGTAACCAGTTCACGCAACTTTTCGACGGAATTCTACGAAAAAAGGGTTACTGGTCGCAAAGGAATGCAGAAAAAATGATCTGTCAGTGATTTTCAAGACGTCAACATTACTGTGTCTACGGTGCGTTGCCCAGACATGCCCTTAATTATGGTGATTAGAAGATAATTAAGGGAAACAAATGTCATTTCGGATCGCCTATGTTATAATTAATTAACTTTGAACTGTACGCGCGAATGTAAGCGTGACGAACCTGCCCGTGACAGATATGTACTAGGGAGAGCTTAATATATGCGAGCGTTTCTCAGACCCCGTCTTATGTACAGTGTGCAATAACGCGTGCGCATAACATCAATGACGCGTACACATAACATTAATGACGCCTACGCATAATATCAATGACGCGAACGTATAACATTAATGACACGTACGTATAACATCAATGACGCGTACGCATAGCATCAATGGCGCGTACGCATTATATTAATGACGCGTAAGCATAACATCAATGACGCGTACGCATAACATCAGTGACACGTACGTATAACAACAATGACGCGTACGCATAACATCAATGACGCGTACGCATAACATCAAAGACGCGTACGCATTATATTAATGACGCGTAAGCATAACATCAATGACGCGTACGCATAACATCAATGACGCGTACGCATTATATTAATGACGCGTAAGCATAAGATCAATGATGCGTACGCATAACATCAGTGACACGTACGTATAACAACAATGACGCGTACGCATAACATCAATGACGCGTACGCATAACATCAATGACGCGTACGCATAATATTAATGACGCGTACGGATAACATTAATGACGCCTACGTATAACATCAATGACGAGTACACGTAACATCAATATCGCCTACGCATAACATCAATGATGCGTACGCATAACATGAATTGGCGCTTACGTATAACATCAATGACGCCTACGCATAATATCAATGACGCATACGCATAACATCAATGACGAGTACGCATAGCATCAATGACGCATACGTATCTCATTTTGTTTATTTATTACTAGCGGGATACCCGGCGTTGCCCAGGGAAACCAGTGGCGTTACTCAGTTGGTGACCGCTTGGTTGAAAGGAATACTGCAAAAAATCGAATTATCTATCTATCAATGCATCCATTCATGCATCCATCCATCCATCGCATTCCATGCCATCCCATCCCATCCCATCGCACCGCATCCCATCCCATCCCATGCCATCCTATCCCATCCTATCCTATGCCATGCCATCCCATGCCATGCCATCCCATCCCATCGCATGCCATGCCATGCCATCCCATCCCATCCCAACAGTAAAAAATAATAAGAAATCAAAAGATAAGTCATTAAAAAAAAACGTCAAAAATTATAAATAATAAAATGAAATTATATAGAAAATATAATAATATTTGATATGTAACCTACATAGGCTTTCGTGAAGTGTTCCCGTCAGTTTGCGCTATCATTATCATCTACCATAGTTTATTCTGGATTTTTACTAAACGTATAAATGTGGTAAACAAATTAAATTTTGAAATTAACGGTGAATACGGCAGAAGTACATACTAAACAGTCCAAAAGTAAAGAAACAAAGCATTTCCCGAGATGGGATTCGAACCCAGAATCAATGGTTTAGGAGTCCGAGGCTTTATCCATTGGGCTACTGGGCCGTTATGGATGTAGACCATGGATTCACACGTACATGATGTATAATGTTAATCTGTACGCTATCTATTGATGAATATAATTGTTATAAATTTTTAACTTTTTAACTTTTTTAAAATTTTGTTTCAGCCAGAACCACCTCCCAGACGTGCTGATTCTGAAAATATATTTCGTTTTTCTCTAGGCTGCGGAGTTCTCTAGTTATGCGCGAACACACAAATTCGGCTGAACAACTTTATATATATAGATAGATGCGCCAGTGGGTATAGAATAGAGGAGATAGTGCTAGAACTGTGTTCGGAACCGGACGGTCGACAAAGGAATTCATATAGCGAATAAAATCCACTGAATCCAACCCTTCTTTGTGCTATATATATGACGGCTTATGCGTGCACATAGCGAATGAAACAAAGCCGGCGACAAGTCGCAAGGAACTGCGGACTGTCTCGTCTGACCATGGAACACTACAATGGGCTGCCTGTCTCCTGCGCCCGTGCTCGTCCGAGTCTGAGACGAATAATCTAGAACGTAACAATTTCAGTTAACAGTGTTCGAGAACAATGCCTCTCTCGTCGATGCGTCACGTAACTTCCCGCGTCACCGTTGTTCTAATTGATGATTAGGCAAACTCTGTCGTTGTTGTCTGCGCCGCGGCTGCGCTGAACGGGCGGCGTTTGAGCGCGGCGTAGAGAGAACAATACGAGCGCACCTTGAAAATTATCAAAATAGCTCCGAACGAATGGCGCTGGTGCATGTGTGCGTGCGTGTGTGCGTGTGGTGTGTGTGTATGTGTGTGTGTGTGTGTGCGTGTGTGCGTGGGTGTGTTCGTGCGTGCGTGCGTACGTGTGCTTGTGCGCGTGTATTCAGATGCGTGCGTGCGCTCGTGTGTGTTTACGGTGTTTACGGATGTTTTCGTGTGCGCGCTTGCGTATGCGTGTGGTGGGTGATAGACGGCCTTAGACAGCGACTGTCTATATCTGTTATGCTGCTATTATGCTATATAATGTCAGTCGGTGGCCGCAGGACGAAACAATCTCTCACTACTCGCCTGTCTTCGATTTCAAGATGCCCCCCCCCCATGTATTACAATAAACGCTTTGTCATGCGTGTTATCATTTGTCATTTTTATTGAAAAAACACACAGATGATGTTCATTGAAATTATGTCAGGAGCGACATGCAGAACAATGGAAGCCCCCAGCATCATTACAATATGGCGACTGTTGTTGACATACGTGGTGCGTAGACTTTCACAATATCAACGGTTTCGCTGTTCGCGTGCTCTTAATTGTGATAAGGGAAGGGGTTTAGCATTATCAGGAAATTGCCGCACAATTCCGCCCTTATGCCTCCACTCTCTCTCTCTTTCTCTCTCTCTCTCTCTCTCTCTCTCTCTCTCTCTCTCTCTCTCTCTCTCT
>NW_014577144.1:583984-594213 GCF_000485595.1 Priapulus caudatus | reverse complement strand
GAGAAGGAGAGAGAAAGAGAGAGGAGAGAAGAGAGAGGAGAGAGAGAAAAGGAGAGAAGAGAGAGAGAGAGAGAGAGGAGAGAGCGAGAGAGCGAACGCCGGAGAGAGGAGAAAAGACGAGGAGAGGAAAGAGGAGAGAGAGAGAGAGAGAGGAGAGAGAGAGAGAGATGAGAGAAGATAGAGAGAGAGAGAGCGAGAGAGAGAAAGAAAGGACGATGAGAGAAAGAAAGAGAGAGAGAGAGAGAGAGAGAGAGAGAGAGAGAGAGAGAGAGACGAGCGAGCGAGACACACATCACAGAGAGAGGTCTCTATTCCGAAAAGCGATTGCATGAGAGATCGTACTCGTCTTTTGTCTGACCCGTTTCTTCGAATCAACAAAAACCAAGCTAAAGCGGTTAATGAGTAGGCCTAAGTGAGAGAATCAACATGAGGGGGGGGCGCACATCACCGTAAGCTTCATAATTGTAATTAATTAATTTTGCAATTATTGGGGACAATAGTGCGACGCCACACTACAACGCAACCTCTTTACCACTTATACGACTTACTTATTTTACTAATACTCCTTACTTATACCACACTATATCGTTACAGCGTCATATTTGTAAATAGTAATTATTAATTAATCTTGTAAGTATTTTGGGCACCGGTTCGACAGTGCGCGACAATGTCACCTCTCGACACTGTCGCCCGCATTTATGGGGACATTGGTTCATCGACGTAAACATCGTCACAGCAATAACTAGACAGAGGGCACTCACGGAATGTGCATTCTTCCGCCAGCGACATAGCTCGTAGCAGCCGGCGTTGCTGCTGCTCGCTCACATGTACACGTCGCTTTGCGCTGCGCTGGCTGGCTCGCTCGCTGACTCGCTAATATCGATCGCGCGAACACACACACACACGCTAACAGTAACAGACCAACACACGAACGCACGAGACCAATCACATAACCTCCCCTCCAACTCAGTTGGGCGGACGTAGGTAATTAGATAGCTTTTAACTAAACACGTTTAACTAATCTTTATGTGATTTAGGCCGTGCGACATTTACCGTTGAACATCGAAGCGCGGACGTCGACGGATGCTGACGTCATCGCAACGCGAAGGGAAACAGTCATCATCGTCACTATCGTCGTCATCGCTGTCATCGTCGTCGTCGTCGTTTCTAATAGCGCGTAACGTGTAGACGTAGATGTAGATTATAGATGTAGATTATAGATGTAGATGTAGATATAGATGCAGATGTAGATAGAGATGTAGATGTAGATGTAGACACGGATGTAGATGTAGACGTAAATATAGATGTAGATGTGAGATGTGACACGCGTTGCGTGCGTGCGTGCGTGCGTGCGCGTGTCTACGTATGAATATATTTTACTACTGCATTATCACCCGTTCTTATACATATTATTACGACACCAAAGAAAGCTCGAACAAACACAGGAAGTATTATAACGCAATAAAATAGCTGTCTATTGTAAACAGGAAAAGTATGTACAGACCGAGAAAGTCCTGAATCAAACGCAACAGCACCAGCTATATATATATCACGCGGTAGATCAAATACCAGAATCACCCACAAAACGTCGTGCGTACATTTTCTGTGCGTGCGCGCGTGCGCGCGTGCGCGCGTGCGTGCCTGTTGTCGTGCACGTACGCGCACATGCCACCCTACACACGCTACTGGTGGAGTCTTTAAGAACAATCAACTTTACAGCCATTTGTTCTACACCTTGTAACAACTATTAAGTCAGTAGTCATTTCACCGATTAGGCCTAATTACGCAAATGAGCGAACCCGTTAGGAAGCAGCAGCAGCAGCAGCAGCCACCCAGTTTCGTCCCCGCGTCTTTAGCGTGTCAGCTATTTACAGTCGCAATTCGAATATGGGTCAATCAGCTGAATAAAACAGATCGTCGTTGTCATCACCGCTACATCGGAAGCATTGTCACGCGCGTAGCATTGTCCCATTGTTACCGGTACCGAACAGCTGTGCGGTAAGGCACTGTCATATAAATGGCAGTGCACTGGCATCTCATATAAAGCGAAAGTCTGAAACACAGCCGTGTCCAAATAATGAGGCCATTCTGGTCGTCTCTCAGAATAAAATGTAGATTCATAAGGGATGGACACACTAGGCGATTTTTCATGCGGTCGAGCCGCCCGGCTGAGCCGGCCGTCTGAAATCGCCTAGTGTGTCCAGTGAGTCGCGGTCGATTTTCTAGTCGGTCGGCTGAGTCACCCGAATCAAACATGTTTGATAATTATTTAAGTCGCGCGAGTATATACAATGCACGCCCGAACAATGCGATACTATACAATTCTCTACTACGCGCGCCCGAACAATGCGATACTATACAAAACTCTCTACTACGCGCGTCCGAATGTACAATTAATCAGCCAATCAAACGGTGCCATTTTCAATCATGTGACTATCATCATCATTCAGCCGGGTGGCTCAATCGCATGAAAAATCGGCCAGTGTGTCCACAGCTATAGGCACACAGTGTATTATGCATCAATGGATGAAGGCAGCACACTCAAGGCTACCTTGTGACGTGTTGGTGCAGAATTCTACACCTGTACGCTAGACAATGCCTGACACACATAGCGACCTGTACACAAGCACACCACATTCGGAGAAACACAAATGTATACATATATGCATATATACCAGAGGTAAATAATCACACATTTTTTGTCAAAATTTGTCACACATTTTTTGTGATGATCTACTCCTGATATATATTATATATATATATGTATGTATGTATAGAACACCAATCCGTCACGACCTCTTAGATCCAAGCAGATGATGACAGAGATGGATGAGTGGTTGCTGCACATGTTTTTGATTGCTGGTGACACTCAACCTTCACCCGCAAGCCACTGCTCACTGACCTACATGCGACAGTGCACCAGCACGCAGCTTAGCTCCATTCCAGCGTGGGCCATGTCACCGGGGCGGGCGGTGGCGAGGCCACACTCACACACTCACACGCACGCACGCACGCACGCAACCACACGCGCACACACACACACACATGCACGCAAGCACACACGCACATGCACACCCACACACACTCAAGCATGCACACACGCACGCACGCACGCACACACACACGCACGCACGCACGCACGCACGCACGCAACACAACCGCGCCCCACACACACACACATGCACGCAAGCACACACCCACACACACTCAAGCATGCACACACGCACGCACGCACACGCTCATGCACGCAACACACGGCCAGACACACACACACACACACATGCACGCAAGCACACACGCACATGCACACTCGCACATATCAAGCATGCACACACGCAACGCCACGCCACCGCACGCACGCCTGCACGCACGCACGCATGCACGCACCGTTAGCCCTCGCAACGACGCTCACTCGAGGGGAGATCAAAGAGGAAATATCAGCAAACAACAGACTAGCTTTTCGTTGCCGCGTGCATCTCGCGTCGTCACACCCACACGTCCCCGGGGGTGGGATGTGTGGGGGGGGGCACTCTGGATTCCAGGCACTTTCCGTGATCCATTCCGGCGTCCAGGGTGGAAGAAAATTCTGGAGATTTTCGGTGGCGATTTTCAATCGCGTTCGAGCGTGTGAGTAGACATCACTCGTTCGCTCTCCTCGTATCCTATTCCGTGCACATCCATATAGATCTTGATAAGGCACTCGGGGAATAGCACCTTCATGATGTAGTCAGCATACTGGAAAAAAGTTGTCATGCATCACTCGCTTTTACATGGATGTTCGAATAACACGTCAGGATACAGCGAGCGACAGAGTCAGCATATCGGCTGTAGAAACTGTTGCAGGCAATAACTATTTTGAATTCATCTCGAAATTAAATGATTTTATGTGATAAAATAAAATTTTTCTAACATTATTCAAATGCATTAGGATACCTATCATTGCTACTCATGCCATTAAGATTTCAGAATTTAAAAGCAGCATGCAATAATGCTAAAAAGAGATCAGTCAGAAACGTCAATGTGGTAAAAAACATCAATACCATACACTATTGCAGATGTTCGAGGATCTACATAGAAAAGTTTACAAGCAGTGCCACCTGTGGGTGAGTAAAAGAACTTACTGGGTTATTACATCTACATGACCAGGACAAAAGACATGCTCATATTACTGCCATCTGCGTCCACCATCACGCAAATGTGAAATATGAACTCAAACAACACAAATTAATTAATTTTCAAGCATGACAAATTTCCATTGTGCAGACAGGATACAACGAAGCAGTAACATGTTTAACATCATGCATAAGTAACAAGTAAAAAAGACCTGGTCGAAACTCAACATGGTGAACTGCTGCATGCAACCCAAGGATCTAAATAGAAATGCATCCAAGCACAGCCACCGGTGGGTTAGTACAAAAAACAATTCTAAGCAACTACGGGTCGACTATATACAATACACGCACGCACGCACGCACGCACGCACGCACGCACGCACGCACGCACTCTAGACCTCTCTCTCTCGCAGGTGTACACGTTCGGCTGTAATGACGACGGAGCGCTGGGTCGCAGCACGACCCGCGAAGGCAGCGAGACGACGCCGGGCCGCGTCACGCTCGACGGCCCCGCGGCAGCGGTCAGCGCTGGCGACTCGCACACGGCCGCGCTGATGACCGATGGACGCGTGTTCGCGTGGGGATCGTTCCGGGTGAGTTACGGGATCACAGGGAGGCGTGGTGATGTGGGGATTGTTCCGGGTGAGTCATGGCACGGTAGGGCCTAAAAAAAGACTTTTATTTCCACTAACCCGACCGAGTCCATTTTAAACCCCCGTGTCGAAACTTTACTGTGATCGGCAAAAAAATAAAAAAAATTCCCAACGTGATATCGATCGGTGAATGCATTGATTTGACTTTGAAGTCATTATATGGGCTGTTATAAGTATGAAACAAGTATTGTTAAAAATACAAACAAACAAAATTTGATAAAAAAAGTTTTCCCTGCCTACCGTGTAAAATTTTTTCAGCTCGTTAGCGGAAACAAACATCTTTTTTTCTTTGGCCTAAGTCATTGCGGGTGAGTCCTATGATCATGAGGGAATGTGGTGACGTGGGGATTGTTCCAGAGAGTTGCGTAGGGTTCGTTCCGGGTGAATCGGGGGATCATGGGCGATCATTCCGTGTGATCCTCGGGGTCAACGTGGGATCATTCCAATTGCGGGGCGGGGTCACTGGGGAACATAGTCGCATGAGGGGTCGTTCCTAGTGAGGCATAGAGGTAGGTGGTAATAGATTGTTGAATCTATGTTAAACCATGTGGTGTACGACGATCGAATTGAAGACAAAGGGTGTCGAGAGCATTTTCCTGTGCGGCGGGCGAGAGAAGAAAGTCAAAAGACTCGAACACATCTCGTCGCAAAAAAGGAAATTTCTCTTAAATGGGGAAATGTCAGGGAGCTGCAACTCACTCTACAATATTGCTTCTGCAGGACTCCAGCGGGCTGATGGGATTGACTGGCGCCGGGCCTCAGCCCTCTCCCACGCAGCTGCTGGAATCGGTGCGCGTCGCACAGATCGCGTCGGGCAGCGACCATCTAGCCTGCCTGTCGGACGGTGGTGACATCTACACGTGCGGCTGCGCAGAGCAGGGACAGCTCGGCCGCGTCGCAGAGGTCTTCGCGAAGAGGGGCGGACGCAGAGGTCTCGGTGAGCAACGTCCGTCTGCTTGGGGTGGGCGTGTGAGAGGGGGCGGACGCAGAGGTCTTGGCAAGCAATGTCTATCTGTTTTGGGTCGGGCATAGGAGGGGGGCGGACGCAGAGGTCTTGGTAAGCAATGTCCGTCTGTTTTGGGTGGGCATGAGAGGGGAAGGAGACAGCAGCATTGATAAGCAATGGCTTCCAATCACAGATCGGAGCAATTCCTCTGTTTAGACGCATGTCAAACTTCAACTTAATTCACATTATAGTCAGTAGTGATTAGAGTTCAACAATTATTGTACATTATTGACTTTTTTAGGTCTTTCATCACGCTCAACATCGTCATGGCAAGACCAACCAGGGTATGCGACATTATCTAACTTTTCTATCTATATGTGTTGTACCACTTAAATCATGTACTACCAGTGGTGCTGAGAGGGTCTGTCCCCCAGGGTACTGCCGGAACGTACCCTGGTACTATCTAATATGCCGGACCGTACCTCGCCTTACGCCTACTCCACTAACGAGTCTAGGGAGTCGCTAGCCACAAGTTCCCTTCTCGCTTAACACTACGTTGGCGAGAGGGTCATAAGCCGGCGCAATAGAATCGCGTTCGGCATGACGTGCGCTGCTATTAAACGTAAAATTATCCAACTTTTTATTATTCTAACCGCTTCTCTGTACTTCCACGCCTCGATTTATTATATGTACGCTATCACTGAGCATGTATTTACGTGTCAGCGAGCAATTATTAGAATTGATAAGATAAAAACTAAGAACAAAGCCGCCATTTCCCCATAGATATCCCATCATACGTAGCGAAAAATACAAGTACAAACAGCTAGTACAAAAAGAGACATAAGAACATCCAGAATGGCGTTTGTCAAACGTTCAAAAGTAAATCTTATTTTATTGTGTATTTCGAGGTAAATAGTAATTAAGAAGTGTAGCGATAGTTGCAACATGTAACAGGTGAGGTCAAATGTGGTAATACGATTGTTTTATTTACGAAGTTTTACGAAATTCGGAGTTTGTTTTCAAGCAACCAGGCATTTCGTATGGAAGGGTGTCAGGCTCCTACGCCGTGTAACAGTCAGAGAGCCTGGTCGGTTTAGGGAGTTGCCTACGTCTACTCCCTAACCCTAACCCTAACCATATCAGATAGTTACCAGGGTACGTTCCGGTATACCGGACCGTACCCTGGGTATGTTCCGGCAGTACCCTGGGGGACATAGACCCTATGAGCACCAGTGGCAGTGACACTGTGACTGTGAGTGTGATGTTTACAAATTTCTGTACTGACTGGTTACTTGAAAAATCAATTACTTTCTGATATAAACACTGTAATCTACACAATCCTAGTTTGTTTGTGATCCCGGCCCTCATTTTCATAATTGTGCTAAACTAATCCTAAACTAAACTAACTATGATTGAGTGACTGTATCAGTGTATGCCACCTTATCATTACTGACTCGCTATACGTGACTGTATAAATAACGTACTGTACTGTATAATACGTGACTGTAACATGAGACTTGACCGTAATTCATATATTCCAGCAATCGACAGCAACAAAAAGGAGCGCGCCGCAGCCTGCCGCAAAGGCTACGGCGGCCGCTGGCAAGACACGAAAAAGTGTAGCTGTGATTGCTGCGAGAAAAACGAGCGAGGCTCCAGCTCCTAGATCGAGAAAAACTCTAGCCCATCCACCACCTGCTGCTGCAAGGAAAAGTGAAACCGACAATCAGAAAAGGCCCAGAAACAGTCCTGTGAGAAATCGTCCAAAAAAACCAGTGCAAAAGAAGCAGAAAGTTGAGATAGGTATTGATGTACACCATGTTGTTATGGGTGCTTGTGCAGACAATATTTTATATGCAGATCATTCAAAACTTATCGCTTCTTTTTCTTCTTCTTCCTTTTCGTCGTCTTCTTTTCCTTCTTTTTATTTTTCATCTACTTCGCCTTATAATTCCCCCTTCTGTACTTTGGAGAGCGGTGGAAGCTGGCGACCAGGGGCCCATTTTCAGAAACAAAAGTAGTCTTAACATTAGTCTTTACATAAACTTTATCTCGTAGACAGGACCTCTACACACTGCATACGAGAAACTAGTAACTTTACTCTTTTTCTGTCAGGAGTTTGTGAGAAAAAGTTAATGTTATGAACAATGTCAAGACTAATTTTGTTTCTAACGACGACCCCCCCTTGTCAGGCACACGTTATTCACTCCTAAAAGTGAACATTAAGACTAATTTTACGACTAATTTTGTCTCGTCACGCGCACATCGGTCCTACGACGTTTCGTTTTCAGTCGATAAGGACGAGAAGGTCGTGGAGCGGACGAGCTTTGAGTCGGGAGTACACGGCTGCGTGCTGACCGTTGGACAGGGGGACGTGGGCCAGCTCGGACTAGGTAGGTAGAAGTGTCGACTGGCGCGTATGCGACGCTCGACAGCCCGGAGGTTGCTTGTTGGGCGAGGTCGCACGTGCGCTTCGCTCATGGTCGTCTGCTGAATTCGCTGCGGCATGGTTCCGCGACGGTGTGCCATGAAATTTTTGAGCTGATGGCATGACACACCCGTGTTACACATAAATTATGAACAACCACATAGCAAGGCATGCACTCACGCACGCACACGCAAATATATAAGAACACTTTTAACCATTGCATCTTGTCGTATCATTGTTAATCTACTCTCGCACTCGCTCACCGCATAGCTCCCATGCAACATTAAACGTTTGCGTGCATGCATGATTGTATGTCGCTCCACGTTTGGCGGCATGTCGGAGCTTACCTTGCTACGCGCATGGTGCGACATGACTGTGTGTAAGACTCTCACACACCTGTATTTCTCTGCTACACACATGGGAGAGGGGCATGAATGTGTGTAAGGCTCTCTCTCTTCACTTGCCTTATCAATGCTGCTGTCTCCTTCCCCTCTCATCCCACCCAAACACAGACGGGAACATTGGCTTACCAAGACCTCCTGCATCCGCCCCTCTCAACACGCCCACCCAGCAGAATCTTGCTTACCAATGCTGCGTGTCCTCCTTACCCTCATCCATGCCCACCCAAAACAGCGGACATTGCTTTACCAAGACCTCTGCCGTCCCGCCCCCCTCTCACAGCGCCCACCCCAAGCACGGTCATTTGCCATTGCTTCATCGCATGTTGCTGTTCCCTCTTCGCCTCTCATGCCCACCAAAAACATTACGACATTGCTTACCAAGACCTCTGCGTCCGGCCCCCCTCTCACAACGCCCACCCCAAGCAGAAGCCGTCAGTTGCTTGAAAATGCTGCTGTCTCCTTCCCCTGCTCAATGCCCACCCAAAACAGACGGACATTGCTTACCAAGACCTCTGCGTCCGCCCCCCTCTCACACGCCCACCCCAAGCAGGTCATTGCCATTGCTTATCAATGCTGCTGTCTCCTTCCCCTCTCATGCCCACCCAAAACAGACGAACATTGGTTACCAAGACCTCGTGCGTCCGCCCCCCAATCCTATGCCCGCACCCAAAACAATAGACAATGCTTCGCACAAAGACATAACTCTGACAGTCCGCCCCCTTCACCACGCCCACCCCAAGCAGACGAAGACGATGCCTCACGGACCTCTGCAGTCCAGCCCCTGCTTCGCGAAAAGCCTCTGCGACAAGCCCGGACCGAAGCTGTCCCTGCCTCTGCAGCAGCCGCACGTGTAGATGTCACCACCAGCATCCGACAGGACAGGCATAGAGAATCAAGGATCGGCTGCCCAGACGCCTGATCCCTGTGCGACCGCGCACGCACGATTCAGCAGACTGCGTAGGAGAGGGTCTGAATGGCCCGGCGCACATCAAATCCCATACAAGCCCGCTGGAGTCACTGCAGAAGCAATATATGTAGAGTGAGTATGCAGCATCCCTGACATTTCCCCAATTTTAAGAAATTTTCCTTTTTTGCGACGGCATCAAGTGCTTCGAGGTCTTCTTGACTTTCTTCTCATCTGGCCCGGCCGCCAGCGAAAATTGCTTCGACACACCTTGTCTAATACAAATATCAGTATCGTTCGTACACACATGGTATTAACATAGATCACAATACTAACATTACACCTTACTCTTGCATCCTAGGAAACGACCCCTCATGCGACCTTAAATGTTCCCCAGGACCCCGGCCCCGCAATTGGACTGATCCACCTATGTTGACCCCGGAGTATCACACGACTGATCGCCGATGGATCCCCGATTGCACCCGGCAACGAACCCTACACGCAACTCTACTGGAACAAATCCCCACGTCAACACATTCCTCAATTGATCATAGACTACCCGCAATGATTAGGCCGCAAGAAAAAAAGATGTTTGTTTCCGGCTTAACGAGACTGAAAAAATTTTTACCACGGTTATGGCAGACGGAAAACTTTTTTATCAACATTTTTGTTTGTTTGTATTTCTTTTTTAACAATACTTGTTTCATAACTTATAACAGGCCCATGTAAACTGACTTCCAAGTTCAAATCAATGCATTCAGGAACCGACTACGATTATACACGTT
>NW_014577144.1:570798-581257 GCF_000485595.1 Priapulus caudatus | reverse complement strand
GGATGCAGAGGTCTTGGTAAGCAGTGTCCGTTTGCTTTGGGTGGGGCTGTAAGAGGGTAAGGAGGCAGCTGCGTCGGTAAGCAATGTCCGTCTGTTTTGGGTGGGCATGAGAGGGGAAGGAGACAGCAGCATTGATAAGCAATGACCTTCTGCTTGGGGTGGGCGTGTGAGAGGGGGGCGGATGCAGAGGTCTTGGTAAGCAGTGTCCGTTTGCTTTGGGTGGGGCTGTAAGAGGGGAAGGAGGCAGCTGCGTCGGTAAGCAATGTCCGTGTGCGTGGGGCGGGGCCGCGAGAGAGCAGAGTGGAGGCGGGACCGCGGACATCTTGCATGTAATACTGGCATGACGACGTGTCGTGTTGACGACACGTGTGTGTACGCGTTTGTTTTCTGCATTAGGGTTCGTACTGGAGCCTGGCATCGTCCACTGCAAACGCGTGCGAGGCAAGACGATCCAGTTCGACAAGATCTGGGCCGGCCAGTACGTGACGTTCGCCAGGAGCAAGGCCTCTGGGGATGTGTATGCTTTCGGCCTGAACAACTATTGCCAGCTAGGTATGTCCATTAGTAGAAGCAGGATGGCGGTAAATGTGGTCATGTTAGTATGGTCACGAAACGAAGAATGTTCCTGTGTTGTTCTGCGGGGAGTGACAACGGACACTCGCGTGCTGTCATGTCTGTTTCAGGGTTGCCGCAAAAAGTGCACTCTGCGTTCATGCCACAACAAGCGAAGACCTTCGACAACAAGTGTTGGGTGAAGATCAACGGTGGCCAGCACCACACGTTGGCGTTAGACGATCAAGGTAGGTGTGCGGCAGCAGGGTGTTCAGGTAGGGGAGGGGGTTCGGCAGGTTTCATCGGATTTGGCAGTCTCCTGGGTTGATCGTGTGAAACGTTCAAATTTGATGAGAAAATTGTAGGTTAGAATAGAATAGAATATACTTCAGGACGAGTTCGTTTATGAAAGCTATGGATGGCTGCTTCTGATCCTTATCACAATCGTAGACGTCATATATAAATATATACTTATATATATTATGTATGTGTGTGTGCGTGCATGCATGCGTGCGTGTGCGTGCATGCATGCGTGCGTGTGCGTGCTTGTATACGTATAGGGTCCACCCTGGAACTGTCTAGCTATCTGGAACAGGTTTCTCCTCCTCCCAGAATATTGGATTTTCTATTCCCACGCATGGATGTTGATTGCAGGCAGAGTGTACTCGCTGGGTAGGAAGGAGTACGGCCGGCTGGGGCTGGGAGAGGAGGGCGACGACCAGGCTTCTCCCACGCTGCTCACCTCTCTCTCCGGCGTCACGTGCACCGACGTCGCGTGCGGAAGCTGCGTCTCCTACGCGGTGACGGAGGAGGGTACGTATCAGTAAGAGAGAAGGGCGTGTGTTCGTGAGAGAGAAGGGTAGGTGTTGGTGATAGACTGATAGAGGAAGGTAGGTGTCGGTGAGAAAGAAGCCAGGGTGTGTATCCGTGATAGAGGAGGACAAGAGGTTATGTATTGGTTAGAGTGAAAGACATGCTGGTGGCAAATGCGGGTACGTGTCGGTGAGAGAGAAGGGCGTGTGTTCGTGAGAGAGGAGGGTGTGTGTTGGTGACCGAGGAGCGTACGTATCAGTGAGAGAGAAGGGTATGTATCCGTGAGAGAGAATCCTGTATGTGCATGGGCGAGGAGGGTAGGTGTTGCCGTCGGTTTAAGAGAAAGAGAGTGACAAAGAGAGAGAGGTGGGTACGTATCACTTGAAGAGAAGTGTGTGTGTGTGTGTTTGTGAGAAGAGGGTACTTCCCTCTTTGCATTCCGAAGACGTTCTCTTGTCTCGCAGGTGCGGCGTACGCCTGGGGCATGGGCACAAACGGACAGCTGGGCAACGGCAACGACGACGACGACCGGTGGACGCCCGAGCGGATGAGCGGCCGGGCGCTGCAGACTCGCGCCGTGCTGCGTGTGAGCGCTGGAGGCCAGCACTCCGTCCTGCTGGCCGGCGACCGCCCGCCCGCCGCCGCCGCCCCCGGGGACCCGTCGCAAGTCAGCTCGACGACGGACGCGGCGGGGTTGCGACCCGGGGTCGCGGAGAACGGCGTCGCGGCGTCGGCGTGCAATGAGGCCGTGCCGGCTACCGCCAGCAGCTAGCGACCGGGCCACGGGGGGACAGGCGGGGGTGCGATCGCGGGGCCGGGAGAGCGGGACGACCCCCCGTTCGAACGGCCGAATCGACCGTGCCGTGGTGGGGCAGGCGGGGGTGCGATCGCGGGGCCGGGAGAGCGGGACGACCCCCCGTTCGAACGGCCGAATCGACCGTGCCGTGGTGGGGCAGGCGGGGGTGCGATCGCGGGGCCGGGAGAGCGGGACGACCCCCTGTTCGAACGGCCGAATACCTTGCCGGATCGGTGAGTATAGGAAATGACGACGGCTCCTCGACGCACGCATCCTCACGGTGCAGATGACGGGGCGTCGCCGTGGTAACTCGTCGCTACGGGCGTTTGACGCTGCGAGGTTTGGTTTCTGTAGGTGTTGCCGACAATAGGCCGAGGCCATGATAAAGATATTGTTTGTTTGCCCTCACCCGACCGACCCGCCAAAAAAGTGCCGACTCAAACATTTTTATTTATCTTTATCACTATACATTATATAAGTCTGTATAATGCTGAATTTATAAAAAGACCCCCTCTCAAAAAAATAAATTAAAAGCCTACCTACCTACCCAAACTTTTCAGCCTGGGTCGGGTGAGGGCAAACAAATATTTTTTTAATTCTGGCCCGTTGGGCCAAACAGCTCCATCGTCGTGCCGTCGAGATCTCGCCGTGAGAGTCTTGCTGCTGGTAGCGTCGCCGGTGTGATGCGAGATGCAGAGTGATCGAGAAGTGAATTCAGGGGAGAGGATTCGCGAGCGTAGTTTGAGAGTTGTCGCGCATGGGACAAGGAGAGGAAGAAGCGGTGGTGGCATGCGCGTACGGTATCGCGAGGGATGGGTAAACGATCATGGTAGTGGTGCACGTGTCCGAATGCCTTTCCTTCTTTCTCCCTCCGGCTTTGTCTCTCTCTCGCTCTGTCCCTCCCTCCCTTCCTCTCTCCTCTTTCTCTTACTCACTCACTTCCTCTCCCTTTCTCTTACTCTCTCACTTCCTCTTTATCACCTTGACTGAGACTCACTTCCTCTCCCTCTCTCTTATATTACTCTCTTACTTCCTTTCTCCTGTTGACTTCCTCTTCTCTCCCGTTGGCTCCCTTCTTCTCTCTCTCTTTCTCAGCTCACAGTAATCATTCTAAACAATTTATTCTACGTTGCTATTTTAATACACGAAGTTTTTCATGCGATGAAATATAATAAATAATGAGTAGGTTTATCCATGAAGTAATCAAATATTGCATTCGATTTGTATCGGTGACAGAAAAGAGACATGTTGCGATTATTGTACTGTGTACTGCTTATTTGTACTGTACAAATTTTCGTGATATTCTGCCATTTTTAATACGTTGTTTATCATTTATACTAATAATAACTGTACTAAAAATTTTAACAAACATTCCTGTTCTCTTTTCTTAAGTTGAAGAAAATCGTTATCGATAATCATACAATCATGTGTTTATGATAAAACTAAAACAATATATTCTAATATATCAAAACAATGTTTATTGTTTTAGGCAGTTGTATTGGAAACAAAAACGTAGGTCACGACTAAGAATAGCATTGCTGGGCTAGAAATGTGTGTTCATATATATAAAGGTGTATATTACTCCCACTGTCAAAAAAACATTAGAAGGCACTTAAAAAATAAGAAATTCTATACATAGATTTAATATAAACAAAGTGGCAAATAACTGATCAGCGACGATATGCATTTCTAATACATCGCCAACTACATGTATCCCCCGGGTTCTCCCCAAGATGTGTAAGTATATGAAGTTTGGTCGCGCTAGGTCAATAGGGGCCGAGTTATAGAGCGGAAGGGAAATATGATGGTCAATGTCAAATAAAGGTTGCAGTGACCTGGTTTCGGTACGTGATCGCGCTAAGTCAATTAGGGGCCGAGTTATAGAGCGGAAGGGAAATATGATGGTCAATGTCAAATAAAGGTTGCAGTGACCTGGTTTCGGTGCGCGACACACCTTCTCCCCAAGATGTGTAAGTATACCAAGTTTAGTCGCGCTAGGTCAATTAGGGGCCGAGTTATAGAGACGAAGGGAAATATGGTTAAGTTAAAGGTCAAATAAAGGTCGTAGTGACCTGGTTTTTGGTAGCGGCTATGTCAATTGGGGGCGAGTTAGAGAAGCGGAAAGGGAAATATGATCAAGGTCAAATGAAGTATGCTGCTTCACCTCTCCCTCAAGATGTGTATAGTATACCAAGTTTTGGTAGACGGCGCTAAGGTCAAATTAGGAGCGGCCGGAGTTAGAGAGCGGAAGGGAAATATCATCAAGGCCAAGGTAAAGGTCAAATAAAGGTCGCAGTGACCTGGTTTTGGTACGCTGCTCACCTCCCCAAGATGTGTAAGTATACCAAGTTTGGTAGCGCTAGGTCAATTAGGGGTCGAGTTATAGAGCGGAAATGAAATTCTCTGCTGCGGACCGAGCGGCGGCGGCGGCTGGGGAGACATGAAACCATAGTATCCCGCCGACTTCGTCGCGGGGTATACAATTAGCAAGGCGCAATCAACATCCAAAATCTTTACATAGATTTGATATAAACAAAGTGATAAATAGCTGATCAGCAAAGATATGCATTTCTAAGTAATTAGTTAGCAAGGGCTGAATCAACATCCATAATCACGCATTATAATGTATATTTTATAAGCACTTATTATATCACAAACCTGTGTATTGAACTCATTTTGTATATCACATGCGGGTGTATAAGCAAATGAATTTACATATGAATCCTACAAATGAATATGGACAGTAACAAAATAGAAGAGTTAGCTTCAAGGTTCCATTTTATAGCTATACATTTTATAGCTATATGCTATAAGCTCAAGTAATGCTTATCAGATCAGAAAATTTGTGCGAAAGAAGTAACAAACGAGGTAAAACAAAATGCATCCATTTTCGGACAATTTTAAGTTTTTATAGCAAACAAAAAAATCTTTGGTCATTTTAAGAACATTTCTCTGAACAATTTTGCATGTATATAGGATATCAGGAATCTGTTATCCAGCACCAGTAATAAATATTCATAAAATATTATCTATAACTACTACTTAATGGTACATTATATTAACAAATTACTATTGATGGAGTGACATGCAACACACATACACATACAATCAATCAATTTTCAATATTTCTAAATAACATCACACATTTCTATTGGTATTTCACTATATAAATATATGTGAAAGAACACGGTGAATTTAGGAGAATAATTGATGCGCCAGCGCTCACCAGAGTGGAAGTACCATCCTTGATGCTGCTCAAAACAGTTAGATGCCCACTAGCAGTCCATGATTGTAATTAACCCTCACTGTTCAATGCCAAATGGTGTTCCTCGTAGTTTCTTGCTGCTACAAGTACTTCTATGCTGCTACACGTAGTTCCATGCTGTCAGCACAGTTCCATACTGCTAGAAATGGTTCCATGTTGCTACAAAAAATCCAATGGTGGTACCACGTCACGCCATGCTACTAGCTGTAAATCAATGATACTATATGCAGTCCCATAATCCTACACGTAGTTCCATGCTGCTACATCTTGTTGTTCCATGCTTCTACATCTTATTCTATGCTTCTACATCTTATTCCATGCTTCTACATCTTCTCACACGCTGCTATACGTAGTTTTAGGCTGCTTCACGTTGTTCCATGCTGCTACGAGAATTCCCATGGTGATCCTCACGGTCCCATGGTGATCCTCTCGGCCCCACGGTGATCCTCACAGTCTTACGGTGTCCCTCACAGTCTCACAGTGTTCCTCACAGTCTCACAGTGTTCCTCACAGTCTCACAGTGTTCCTCACAGTCTATGGGTTTTTACACACCTACATCACCACCGTCATCCTCTACTGCTGATGGATGGCTGGCTATGATGTCGCAACACTTAACTACACACCACTGATTAGCCGTGGAACATTTTCTAAATCTGTAGCCAACTCTGACCTTGTCACCTGTGCAAACACGCAATTAAACCTGTAACCCACTCTCACCTGAACACTCAATCCGAAACAGAAATATATCCCACTCCAACAGCATCCCGAACAAATCTACACGTATGGGGACTGCTATTGCAAAGCAGTTGAATTAGAACTTCTGACAAATTCAACTAGGTGGCAGTGGCGGTGATGGCCAAATACCTATAGTTACTTCGCACTGGTATCTTCTGGCCGAGTTTCTCTTGGCTTTGTCTCCCGTCGTCTCCGTGTGACTCACCAGTTGCGTGACGCGTTCGTAAATCTTTTCTCGCAGCAGCTCCAAGACCTCCTGCGAAACCCCATCGCATAATAAATTAGCTCGTTAGCAGACGCCAGTGGAAAAAATACACGGGGGCTCGGGGCGATTTAGCCCCCGAAATGCCAAAAAGAGCCCCGGAAATGCCAAAAAGAGCCCCCGTAAATTTGAATAGAGTTCAATGCAAACAAAATTTTTGAGTGCTATTTTCATGCACGCGAGCTTAAAAAGTAGCCCCCGAAAAATAAATTTTTTCCCTGGCAGACGCGCGTCGCATCTTCTCTGATAATTAACCTCCACGACATTAAACCGATCTATGAGAATATCTGCCTCGAGATTATATGTTCAGGGCACATGCACGCATCATCGTATACCACCACAACGACCCTAAACCTGACCACCTAATGGTCCTAACCAGATCAGGGATAGGGTTGCAACATATCTGCCCTGATTATACTACCTTAAGGTAAGCGCTGGGGAAGGTGGAACCATTGTCATCCTCTCTACTTGTGGCATGCGAGGTACGAGCATGCCCCGTGGCGCCCTCTTTCATCGGTAATTCGTTGTCCCCGACGACGCCCCTCACATCCAAGCGCAGTTCGACAAGCATCACGCTGTTTCCGAACTGTCGTCGTCACGCGTGTAATCGATAAAGACTGGATTATAATTTGAAAAACCTGGATGAGGCGCGTGCGGGTTTCTACATACGAATATTCAAACACGAGCAGTTGGGGGTGGTGGTACTGGTAGGGTAGGGGTGGGCGTGGGGGAGATTCTCGCCACTTACAATTACACTACCACTTCAGTAGCTCCAACACTAGTATAAACTCTGTTGCTTTGCATTCTGTAATGACGAACAGTGATGTCAAACCGGTTCAAGGATAGAGATCATGTCCAGGACGGTGATTGGATCGGATGTTTATTACTGGACATGCTCTCTATCCTTGTCCTTGAGCCGCTAAACCTAAGCTTAGAGGATGACATACAAGGTGTAATATACAGCCAAGGTCGTGAAAATTTATTACTGTCTTTGACTCGTATGCCAGAGGCAGTGGCACTGCCCAAGTGCCAGTGCCACGACCCAAGGATAGAGAACATGGGTCCCAATAAAACCAATGTGCTTGGCTAATACCCGGACCGTAACCCTAATCCTAACCCTAACCAAAAATATAATCAATATAATCAATAATATTGATGTAAATGACATTGCCATTGGTTTTATTGGGACCCATGTTCTCTATCCTTGAACTGAATGATGACATTGATGTGCCCAACTCTCTGTCTCTGCACCTTACTCGAGTCTAGAGTCTAGACGCTCTGTTTATACGCGAGTATGAAACATGCATAATAGTACTACAAACCTTTACATATTTTTTGGAACGTTTGTATATTCGTTTCATTTTCTACTTGCTTTCTGAGTGTCGAAAGTTTACACTACATTCTAAGTTAACAATATGTTCGTCAACCATTAAAGATTTTCTATTGGATAAAATACGCCATATCGTACATGTGAAATTCTCGAATGCGATTGGACGCACTTCTTGGCTATCGTGTCGCCACCTATTAAAGTAATTTCTTAAACATCCATGATGACATGAACAACACTTGTCTCTACAGCTCGAGCTCAGCACGTTTCCATCATATTTACTCATCAAGTTAAAACAACCCAAGAAAACATCTTTCAACTCACATGGAACTTTACAACACTAAAGTTACAGAAACAAACGAGAAGTGCCTTTCCAAAATGTTGAACAATTGCCTTAAGAATATTTTCAAACCATTAATGTCCACCAACTGGCACAACAGAGAGTCTTTCTCACAACTGAAACTGTAAAAAAAAACAAAATAGAACTTGACTCGTAGTCAGAATGAAGGTGTACATGCATGTACGCTCAAATTGTCCTCAAATACCATCTCCCATGCGATCTAACATTTAAAAAAATTTCTGGGAGGACGCCTCCACATAACCCCCCCCTTTATCAACCACCATCCTTGAAATCCTACATAAATTTTGTAACTGCTGCAACCTGCCATTGTATCTTGGCTCAACCAGGTTCAACAACTAAAATGGACTGGTCAGTGGAAAGGTAGGGGCGACCAAGATTGGTCATGCTTAGGGTACCGTGATCGCTTAATCCGCCACCCTGACACCACACATATATATACTATCATAATCTATAGACCCAGCAATATGCGGCACAGCGCATAGCAGATAAATCGCACCATCATTCTACGTAATGACGACCTTACAAGAAAGCCAGCCCAATGAGAGCATCGATGAGAGCATCCTGGCTCCTTCACTGTATGCTGCCCAAACTTCACCCTGGTAGGTCAAGTTTTGGCTCAATCAGATGGACTCACAACGTAACGCAACATGTAACAACGTCTATCCACATGCAACCACACGCTATGCAACATTAACCACATCTAGACACATGCAAAACCACACTCAGCATGTAACCAACATGTAACCAACATCTAGAGCATCATGCAAACACACGCTAACCACATGTAACCACATTAACCACATCTAACACATGCAAACAACACCTACTCACATGTAAACACATGTAATCCACATCTAGCCACATGCCAACACAACCTAACCACAATGTAACCCACATCTAGCCTACATGTATACCACACCTACTCCCATAGTAACCTACACCTACATCCACCATACGCCGCAACCACAATTGTAACCACATGTCCACATGTAACCACACCCTAACCACACAATAGCCGCATGTAAACCACATTAACCACTCTACCTCGCCACCACATGTAACCATACTACCCACCACATAGTCACATGCCCAAGCACCCCGCAAACAGTGCCTAGCACACCAGAGGGCGCTGAAACACAGCCAAGGTCGACAACAGCCACAAGCCAGAGGCGCAAGCACTAGGAATGCGGGATCTCACCGTTGCCGTGCGCCAACCTCTGCTGTAGTCGGAATGTCGTCGGCATGGTGACCTGCCCGTGAAGATTCCGCCAAGTATGCCATTTCTTGCTGAAGGAGGTATCCGCAGTGTCGTGTGTCATCTCCCTTACCGAACTGCAAGCGAAAAGTTGTGAAAAACGGCCCTCAGCCTTGTAACGCAGGACCAGGCAAACACACAAATCACAAGTTGTGTTTATGAATGCACGAGGCGAGTGTAACATGACATGATTGCATTGCCCCACATCTATTAGCATATATTAGAGAAAGAGAGAGAAAGAGGAGAGGGAGGAGACGGCAGGAAGGAGGGTAGGGGAGGGAGAGGTAGGAGAAGAAGAGGTAAGAGAGAGAGCGAGTGAAAGTGTGTGTGTATGTGTGTGTGTGTGTTGTGTGTGTGTTGTTTGTTGTTGTGTGGTGTGTGCGTGTGTGTGTGTGAGAGAAGAGAGAGAGTGCAGACAGACCAGAAGAGAGAGAAGAGAGAGAAAGAAAGCGAGAGAGAAGAGAGAGAGAGATAGAGAGAGAGAAACGTAAAAGTGTAGAGAAAACAGAAGAAGTGAAATGAGAGAACAGAAAGAGAGACGAGCCGAGAGAGAAGGGGACGACGAGAGAGAGAGGGGGAAGGAAAAATATAGAGAAGGATAGAGAGTGTACAACCGAAAGACAATTCGCTGCAATTGAACGTGACAAATTAATTTGGTCAGGATCAAAGTAAGGGAAGGACTGCTATGCCTATCAGTTGTTCCTACCTTTAAACAATTCTACATTCCTGCGACAACCATCCAGGCGCTTTCAGACTATGCGGTATGAAACAAAAACCTGTCACAACTGTCACCCATCAAGAAGCTAATACTATCCATCTCATCTAGCTTACGCTGACAGTGGACCGAATGATGACTTCATGTATCTGACAGCCAGACTAAATCATAGACAAGGAGACGGAACGCGGCATTGCTGTGTGCTTCAACCTCGAATGGCAACCAATCATATGGACGCTAATAATTACTGAAACGCATGTGCAGACGAACCCATTCTGAGACAAAGAACACTAACTGCTGTTCTAGGTCACTCCTGTCCGAACACAAATCTTTTGGGCCAGATATGGCGCGCTTCCTCTCCTGTTATATTTACAGCTC
>NW_014577144.1:555238-570704 GCF_000485595.1 Priapulus caudatus | reverse complement strand
AGGGGTCTATAGAGATCAGTGGATTGGACGCACTTCTTGGCTATCGTGTCGCCACCTATTAAAGTAATTTGGAAGCGTTGCGGCGTCGCCGGCGGCTTCCATGTGATATCATCAAGAAGCCGTACGAAGAACAAAATACTGAAAGAGAATCGCTTGATTTGCAGAATTACTTCGGTAAATTTACAGTCGATATACGACAAGTTGATAGTTTGTTACAGTAAACATTGATGACTTGCATTTTCTTTTTATTTCGGGCTTGAAAGTTGTTTAGTCCGCCAACAAACTTGAAGTTGTATTGCACTCTAGCTCCAGGAAACGGTATTGCTAGGTTAGAATACCGTTTCAGATTATTGCCACAATTCCTTGTAGTTGGCTCTGCAGTATCCAACATCGACACAGCTAAGCGTCCAACATGCCATCATCACTCCTTCAGCCCAAGCCGCATCACCTAAATCAATACGCCTCATGGCTTGCTCGGCGCACACTTTGGCGTTCCTAAATCCCTTGTCTGGGCTATCTCAAACACCAGCTTTTCAATTGCACCTCTACTTAGCTCCTTGCTGACAGCAATAGAGACATGTTTCCTGCCTACCTAAACCTGCTGATGTCAGCCTCTAGGTCTGCCTGATGATGATGCTCCATAGTGGACCGTTCCTCCACCTCCACGGAATGCTCCTGCTGATCCACACACATGAACACGTGGGTTACAGTTCTACATAACTATTCTCTTCTCTACCTAAAACTTGCACGCACCCGATGCGTCGGAACACTCTAGCTGATAAAAGTAGCAGACATTATTAAGCAAAGATTTTGTACCTTGACCACGATGAGATGACAAATGCATCCCTACAACACCTCGTAAGTCGGCCACCTCCAAACATTGCCACCGTGTTGCTTACTTGGTCTGCTAATGTGTAACTCAAGGGTTGGGCGATTTACGAGTTTAATCGAATTTAATAAAATATTTATCCTTCATGTCACATGTTATTTCTATACTGTGGCACTAACCTGACGTGTTTTCTGGGGAGGCAGTGGAATCACTTTGCAAACTAATGTTTCACTGAGGAGTCTGTAGGTATCATAACTTCCACCTGAGATTGAAATACGGACAAGTACAC
Source organism: Priapulus caudatus (assembly GCF_000485595.1). Lineage (NCBI taxonomy): Eukaryota > Metazoa > Priapulida > Priapulimorpha > Priapulimorphida > Priapulidae > Priapulus > Priapulus caudatus. Next base: position 569,586 of record NW_014577144.1, on the reverse strand, counting down.
GTACATGCAGTGTATGCGCAAGTACATGGCTGATGGATATGCTAATTATAGTATAACTAATAGTTAGCCTTTATTCTGTCAACAGATTAATATGTTGACAGAATAAAGGCTAACTAGGCTATTATGTTTGGTTTTTATCTCATATCGAAATTTCCTCACAGTCTCACAGTGTTCCTCACAGTCTCACAGTGTTCCTCACAGTCCCACGGTGATCCTCACAGTCTCACGGTGTTCCTCACAGTCTCACGGTGTTCCTCACAGTCCCACGGCATTCCCTTGCAGTTCCGTGTCCTCCGCGTTCCGACCCCCCACCCCACCCCCGCGCGTTCAGACGTTGCTCTCGCTCAGTGCCGCCCTCTCGTCGGCGTAGAACTGCACAACCGTCCGGTCTCCGCCGCGCGCCTCCAGCAGAGGCACGTCCGCCCGGCAGCCGTCCCGCTCGTCGTACGGCGCCCCCTGGTGGTCGCCGTCGCCGAGCTTCGTGACGGTGAAGCGAGCGATGCTGACGCTGTGCGCGGAGTCGGAGCGCGGCAGCCGCAACGCCGGCGCCCCCTCGCGGACGCTGCCCGCCCGGCAGGGGGACCGCGTCGCGGGGCCGCGCATGTACACATTCTGCGTCCGCAGGAAGCCGTGCGGTAGCGACATCTGGTGTTGGAGCGGCGCGTTTCGGTCGGCGCGCGCGGGACCGTAGGCGGCCGTCTCGCACACGGAGGAGTCGAGCGAGAGCGGCCGCGACGTCAGAAATCGCTCCCTGTAGGCGATCGACTGAAACCAAAGAGCGCATCGTTCATTTTCTCTTTCTTCTTTTCCCCCCATTTTTCTCATCTTTTGTTTTTCGAGGAGAAAGTGAACATTCATCCGTTAATTTTTGCATTAATGAGATCAAAAAGAGAAAATTATTTACAATAATGGAACTATGTGTAAATTCACGACACGCGGTAACTCACCCGCTGAGGTACGCCGTTGCAAGTAAACAATGCAGTTCTGTACACGTCATCCTCTTCTAATTCCTGTGAGGCAAATGAGGCAAGTCATCGTTAATTTAAATTGTAGATCAAAATCAGTAGTGGCAGTGGCAGTGGCAGTGGCAGTGGCAGTCCGGTCTGGCAGTTAGTTTCTGGCCCACAGTCGTATGATTTCACTACACACTAATGAGTAAATCTTTCTCATTTCCTTATCTCAAAGTAGGCCCTTTTTAAATAAGTGACATAATTTTTTATTACGTTGACATAGTAACCGATAACTGTGGAAACGCCAGCACCAAGGCTAGATGATGGAGGAGGTATGGCATGGGGCTGGCAACTCCACCTGTTAAACACGCATGCTAAAATGAAAGTGTCAATGACACTGTAGCTCACCTTGGGTGTGATAGAAGAGGGAGGGGGGATATATAAAGCAAGAGTATATATGGGAGAACTCCCATTATATAGCATATCTCCCATTATATACTCTTGATAATGATGATATGTGCGTAATTTTTGATGCGATAATAAATGTTTCAGATCTGTTGGCATACAATCTGATGGCGTTGACCGTAGGCAGACACTGAAATGCATAATGAAATTGCCAAAATCGACCTAATTTGCAAAATTTAAAAAAATATAAAAACCCATGTGATATGTTTTGGGGCCAGTCCTTATTCATTCACATACCAGAATTGAGCAAAATCCGTTGAACCTGAACATTTTTGCAAAAAAGTGGACATTGCTTGAAAGTATGTCAACTAGCGTGCTCCAAAATAGGACGTTCAAACCTCTCCCATAGGAGTAAAAACTGTATGCAATTTGAAACATGTGGGTCAAACGGTTCCTGAGTTATCGTTGACCATAGCCAAATGTTGATAGACGGACGGACGGACGTACGACGGACGACACCCCATGGCAATAGCTCATCTTGACGATGTTAAGGTGAGCTCAAAACAGAAGAAAGTCTGAGAGCGATTGCTGCTGCCGTAGCCACCATCGTGGCGTAGAAGGAAGAAGGAATAGTGACTAGGGGATTGAGTAGCATATTCTAAAGCTGGCGGTAACGTGGGCGTGACATACCTGCAGCATCTGATCGAGGAGTCTCGTGTTCTCAGAAGTCACTGCCTGCGACTGTAACAAATATTACCAATAAGTAACCAATATTTATTCGGTAAGAACGTTAGTTTGCGCATGAATGCAATTTTCTTCAATGCAACTTCTATCGCTACCACATTATTTCACGCCACACTACATATTAATTCACGAATCGATGACATTGTTAATACTGATCAGGAAACTTTTAAAAGAGACACGTACACCAAAATAAAACTGGTAAACGTACGCAACATATAATCAATGATCTAAGCACACTTGCCACACACTTGATATAACCAGTGCCCATTACCTTTAATTCTTCCAACAGTTGTTTACCCATCCCAATCGAGTCTTCTCCCTTTACCGTTTGATTGTAGTCTCTTGCAATCTAAGAAAAATATCAATCAAATTTGATGAATATAACTTCGTACCGTGATGACACCTGGGAAATAATTTCACCATAATGTCAGTTCACATAAAGTTGAGAACAGATCAAGAAGATAACAAAAGTAATATTGTATATCTCTTAGTACAAGTTTTGCACTAAAAATATGTGATTCGCTAGATACCATGATACATGTGCAGGCCAACCTGCTTGTCAGTGTTTAAAAACCATGGTTCACAATTAGAGTCCATACTTTGATATCTTGTTTCCAGAAATTCCTAGTGGTTGCTTGACTTGTGTAAGGAGCGACCTCCTTTATCTAGACGAATTAAAGGAATGCATTATTAATTTATTTACTTATTCACACGTTCACCAACCTTCAGCATTATTTATTTATTTACTTGTTTACGCAATCACCAACCTTCAGCATTATTTATTTATTTACTCATTTACGCCCTCACCAATCTTCAGCATTATTTATTTAATTAGTTGTTTATACGCTCACTAACCTTCAGCATTATTTATTTACTTACTTGTTTACGCGCTCAGCAACCTTTGGCATTATTTACTTATATACTTGTTTACATGCTCACCAACCTTCAGCACGACGACGCCCATCACGAAGATGCAGATGATGTTGAGGAGCGTGAGAACGAGGCTGACAGCGCCGAGCATGAGCGCCTCCGCCGCCAGCGAGTCGCTGTACTCCGCCGCGTACTCCGGCTGACGACAGCTGCTGCCCTCTGGCGGCGCGATGATGTTCGCGCACGGGTAGGTCAGCGACGTCAGCTTCTTCACGACGGCGAATCCCCAGAGGAAGCCCTAGGGAGCAACGAGTGTGCGTGTCATCGACGACGTGTCGTACAAGACATATAACGAAAGCTAGAGGAACCTAACCAGACTACCAAGACTGGAACCTAGAAGGAAGCCCTGGGGAGAAGAGGACGTGCGCGTCATTGTCGTACAAGACATATAACAACAGCTAGAGGAACCTAACCAGACTGCCAAGACTGGAAACTAGAAGGAAGCTCTGGGGAGAAGAGGACGTGCGCGTCATTGTCGTACAAGACATATAACAACAGCTAGAGGAACCTACCCAATCTACTGGGAGTGGATACCAGCCATTTGTTGCTAATATGGAGTCAAGGACGTTCACAAAAGCCCTAGAATCTACTGGGAGTGGATACTAGCCATTCGTTGCCAAAATGGAGTCAAGGACGTTCACAAAAGCCCTAGAAGCTAGCCCCGGTCGAATCAGGCTCCACAGTGCTGGCCTAGGTCTCTTTTTTTTTACAAAAGGAGTGCATATACTGGAACGACACATGAGCTAGGAGATCGATTCACATTGCGAGGGAACGAGATCTTGAAACTTTGTGCACGACAGACTTTTACATTTGAATTTTAATAGAAGACGATGGGTTGAAACCTACACAGTTGACAGCAGGTGGCAGCAGTGATGCGGAGATGGCCACGCCCACCAGCGACCCCGTGTTGCCTCCGAGAACAGACAGTGCAACCCCGGCACCAGAGGGCAGGGCAATCATCAGTCCGACATACCAACTCCTCAGCATGCCTCTATAGAAAATAATTTCCACACAAATATGAAAATTCAATTACAATCCTACAAGCTGGAATACCTTGTCACATTGCTTCTTTCTGTATAAATTTTATGTAAATTATTATGTACTTATTTTGAGTAAATTTATGTATTCTATTTGATCACCGAAATAAAAAAATTAATACTGTATAGAAATTTATATATATATATATATATATATATATATATACTGCATGGTAATACAAATATTATTGCAATGCTAAACATGCAAACATCTATGTATATCAATTTAGATACCTGCTTTTCATTTCATATGTTGGCCAGTACCCCGAACCCCAGCTGTCACTGAGTCCACTGACCATGAGTGCAAAAATAAAACCTGCAAAGATGAATAAGTCGCAGTCATACTCAAATTATTTATTAAAAAGAAAGGAATGTACATAAAGTAACCCATGCATTTCCAAAATCCACCAGACTTAACAGTTTTTAATAGCTAATGTAATTAAGGTATTGTAATTAAAAAGATAGAGGCGTACATAACACCTCACAACCCCTGAACCATATGCCCTCTGCCTCCATTCCGTGCCTCTGCTCTGTCCTCTGCCTCCACCACTAGCCATTTGGTAGATCTACCTTGTGGCTGGGAGGCAGATACCACAAACAGAACTTAGTTGCCATGACTTGGAGGCAGTTGCCATAAACAGAAGATGGTTGCCATGACTTGGAGGCAGTTGCCATGACCAGAAAGCAGTTGCCATTGCCAGAAAGCAGTTGCCACGACCAGAAAGCAGTTGCCATGTCGCGAAAGTCGTTGCTGCGACCCGAAAGCCATTGCCGTGGCCAGTAAGGCGACTGCCACGACCGGGAGCGAGGTTGCCGGGGTGACAGCTCACCGGTGATGATGCAGATGGCGATGCCGACGAGCTCGGTGATGATGCTGGCATTGCGCAGCTTTGTGTCCTTGATGACGGTGCCAAACGTGCCGCCGAGGATCGGTCCCTGCCGCAGAGGAGAGAGAACCACATGCAGTCATCAGCTGTGAGGAGAAGGAGGGACGCGTGGAGGGGGAGAGATGTGTGGAGGGGGGAGGGACGCAAGGAGGGGGGAGGGATGCGAGGGGGGGGAGGGACGCGAGGAAGGGGAGGGAGTACACACATTACACTACGCATGTACTGTGTACATATGCACGTACACGTATTACACTATACACACGTACTATTTACATCGGAATATATTATCATTATTATTATCTTCATTGACATCATCATCATTATTATTATTATTATTATTATTGTAGTTGTTGTTATTATTATTATGATTAGGAAATGATGAATCACCGGTAAATTACCATGAGTGGTGAGATTAACATGCTTGCAACGAGCACGACCGAGCTGTCCTCACACAGTCCCATCGCTGCGATAATGCTGCAGAGAAACAAACACAGCAGACGTCAGACGGCGCACCACATGCAGTCGGAACCGCGGATCCGCGCAGCATTACAACAGAGCTCCCGATTCACAGCACTTGACGTTGGGTTCATAGTTTCGTACTCGTGCGCTGGACTTGGTGTGCCACATACACGTGTGTTACCGTAACAGGGACCGATTCCTATGCAAAATTTTTTGTCCGTGATACATTTGGTATGGCAGCGTATCTTCCGGGGTATTAACGGATTCGCACATGCACAACTGACATGCTTAGGAATTAATTCTTACGCAAAAACATTTCTCAATTTCGATTAAAACATATCTGTAATTGTTACAGCGATGGAATGCGTCATTCCGTCTTTTTTTATCACGAGACATGTAACGGAACGGAAGGTAACGTTCGTCAGACGCCGATCAGCATGACGCGGCGCGTGGTGCTACCTGGCGAGGACGGTCAGCATGATGAAGTCGAACGACATGACGGTCTGCGCCTTCACGCTCTCGACAACCTGAAAATCACCGACGAAACACCCCGACGTTAAATCAATCTCTCGCTCGGGATACGTCGTCGCGGCGACGCCCTCTGAGGGCGTTAAGGCATGGCGAGCGCGAGGATGATCAACGAGACACAAGCGCGCGTTTGCACGAGCGAGTCTCGAGAATTCAGGTGGTTAAGAATGCATGATGCAGAGAGCACGCGGGAGGTTTCACGTTACCTGAGCGACCGTCAACCGGGACTTGATCGATTTCATGAACAGCTTCGTCCGCGAGATATTCTCGCTGTCGTCCCTGCAACAGAAAGCCGAACACCACCCAACGTAAGGTCACGCAAGGTCATCGGTTGCCGCACGAACTTCAACAACCCATGTACTAAATGGCGCAGACCAGGGAAAAAATTACTTTTTTTTTCACGAGAGCTCTTTTTCAAGTCTGTGGAAAAAATAGCTCTCTTTTAAAATTTTACGGGAGCTATTTTGAGCCTCACGGGAGCGATTTCGGAGGTTTGAAGAGTGAATCGCTCATCGCTCCCGTGTATTTTTTACCCTGCCGCAGACGAGAGACGGATGACAAAGTCTCGACTGCATGGTGATCAGTCAGAAAGCTATAATAAATAGAGCGATTACTGATGCCAACCGAATCTCAACGACGCTTCTCTCGCGACGCGATTCGTACGACTCACTGCGCGAAATTCCATGGATTTATTTCTAAGGCTCACGGTTTTTCGGCGGCAAAGTTCTGCTGGTTCGGCTGGCTCTCCTCTTCCTCCGTCGCGCTCGTGACCTCGCTCAGGCCGTAGCTGACTCCCAGCGGTATGACGCTGCAATGGAAGTGCACACACATTCCAATTAACGCTCTGATATCAGTCGCTGTTGTGCCGTATTACCGGCAGGCAAACGCACACGCGCACACTGATAAATGCTTTTTACTGTTAAACGCCGTCGTCTTCTTTTACCACAAAAAGTTGTTAAAAACAACGATCCGAATTCGAGGCACGAAATTTGTGGATTTTTACCGCATTTCCTCTTTGAGCCACGTGCGTAGGTCGTAGGTCGTACTCACCACATCGACGAGTCGTCCGTCCTCCCCACGCCCAACCCGGTGAGTTTGTTGAGTAGCTCTTCACAGTGTTCAACCGTCTTTACAGCAAACGTCACCTGGAATGGCAAGGGTGGAAACTCCTAGAGCTAACAAATGAGCGATGATCGCAACAGAACATGTACAGCCATAGATGATTGCACGAAACAGCATCGCAAACACTCGACGTTTTGTTTACCTGGTAAATTTTCCCACATCTGACCTTCATCCAGGTGTCATTGGTTATTTTGAAAGCACCCATTGCCTGCTTTAACACCTGCAAGAAAGATCACACTAGGACTACATCACAGTGTGCACTAGAAGTATCTGCCATCGATTCTAGATTAGAAAAAGACAAGAATTACAACTGCCCGAACTCGCACTGTCAAATATGATACAATTAACCGCTGTAGTTGTGTAAAGTTTTATGAACTGATCTATTGTACCGAGATAAATAACCACACCCTCCTCGGATATCGTTGCTGGGCCGGTTAAACTCTGCGGCACTTTCTCGCTAAGCATCGTTTTTAAAACAACATACAGCGACGTCGACAGACCAATCAATCAAGTGATCAATCGATCAAGGTCGATCGTACGGCAAAGAAACACTCGCGATACAAGGCAGCTTACATGCGCTAGCGGAACATTTTCCAAGAAGTCCACGAGCTTGGGCGACCCAGGCGACGAGGGAGCGGCCGCCGCTGCATCTGCGGCGTCGCCGGCGGCGACGTCCTCTCTATTCTCCGCATCCGTCGACAGTAGGTAGACGTCGTCGTTGGCGGCGCTTCCAGATTCCGAGTCAGAATCGTACCCGGAGGCGCCGTTCTTCGAATCGCGGTCGAGCGTGCCCGCGGACACCGCGGAGTCGCTGGCGTCCTCAGCGCTCTTCGCCAGCGCCACCTGGCTGTGTTTTCTCGCAGGCGAGTCGTCGCCGCGGGCTCCCCCTGGCGTGACGATCGGCGGTGCATCGACTGCGTCGGTGCATATCACAGATGGCGCCGGTGTGGCTGGCTCGTCAGGGTTCGTGGAAGTAAGCTCCCCCTGGTGATGTGTCACGTCCTTCTTTCCGGACGGGCGCCTGGTGCGTGAGCGCTCCGGTCGTCGATTAGCTTCTTGTTTTCCTACAAGAGACACTTGATGTTATCCCATGTCATCTGTTTATCACTATATTAATGTAAGTATACAAGATTAGTTCTCAACTGTTTCTGTTCTGGTAGTGTGCATAGTTCCTTAGCAGATATTCTCATGGCTGGCGTTACGTTTGACGATTACCTTACTGTTCTATTAGCACTGGAACATTTCTCACCTGCAGATGCATTGCTAGAGATACTGTTACTACTTCTGAAAGTTGAGCTGATACTGGATTTCCTTTTACGTAAGCGCGGCTGTGGTTTCTTTGATATGGTGTCATCTAAGCCTGCAGCAAAGCTGCTGTATATCTCTGACTCGTTATCAGGTATAGGAATATAAAGAATAAACAGAAATCCTGCCATTTACTCTTGATCAAGACTGGTGTCGAGTCGGGCAGTCCACTAAAGTGGTCTGCATTACGAAATGCGAGTGTAGGGGGAGGTAGGAAAATTTGGATACCCGTACTTTTTTATCTGCTTATCCTGGGCCTAGTATTCTATGGGGCCTACCGTTTATATTTGATTATGTAGATTTAACTCATAAATGTTTTCTCAACTATGTTTATGTTTCTTTATACAAGTGTGCGTAACATGGGAATGCGTAGGCTATTTCCGTTCGTAAGATAATCACAGATTCCCGCCTGTCAACAAATTTGATAACGGATCGCAGCGCCGTGGTTTTTCTGCGGACCAGTGCAGGTAAAAATAATTAAAAATAAATAAAAGTGAAACAGCAGACATCAGTCTAATAATCACTGATTAAATAAGAGTACTAAATTCTATAAATACATATTATACTGACTGTGTAAAATTACTAAATATAATATAATAAGTTCGTAGCATCAACGAGTTCGCGAATCCGTCGTCGCTGCGTTCCACTAGATGCCGTGGAAGAAAAGGGAAAACAGCTGTTTGTAGAAATCCATTTTCCAATAGAATTTTGCGATGACAATTGAACTCGGCGAGGTCGTTAACCCGCAGTTTGCTCTGCCGGTCTTTGGTGTCATCATCTGTGCGTTACTCGTTTTCGCGTTCGGGTTCAAGTCTTCCGTACAGCCGCCCAGTTTCGACTATGTCGACGACAACGAGAAAAAGACCAGGAAGAGACAAGACAGAACTCGTAACTCACGGTTACAGGTGAGTAATCTAACTAATCGGTCCAGTAATCGTACCGATTAAGTGCCGACTGGATCATAATCACGAGTATCATATTACGTAATAAAATGATATGCAAATAAGGAATAACTTGCTTTAATCATGCGTACGAACAATGCAGACTACAGAGTACAGTACAGTGTTCAATTCGGATGGGAGCTAGTCTAGTAGAAGACATGGCCCATTGCTACTGTATATTGTACTAGCGGGATACCCGGCGTTGCCCGGGGAAATCATTGCCATTGGCGTTACTCGATCAGTTGGTGACCGCTTGGTTGAAAGGAAAATGCCCAAAAAAATCTAACTATCTGTATCTATCCATGCATCAATCCATGCCATCGCATCGCACCGCATCCCATCCCATATATATCCCATCCCATCCCATCTCATGCCATCCCATGCCATGCCACGCCATGCTATCCCATCGCACTGCAACCCATCCCATCCCATCCCATGCCATCGCATGCTGTCCCATCCCTTCCCATCCCAAACAGTAAAAAATAATAAGAAATCAAAAGATAAAAGACATTAAATATAAAAAAATTAAAAATAATACATACTAAAGAGGTAAAGCAAACAAGAATAAAAAAAAACCCTAAAGGTCCTGGTAAAAGGGCGAAAAAAAGGAAAAAGCGGCGAAAAATAAGTCCCGGGCCGCGTTTTTAACTCTAAAGCGGGGCCCGTTGAGGGGAAGCAAATAGGCTCCCCCTTTACAAAGCTATATCCCGCAAGAAAGCCCTCGGGCATCGTTCAAGTCAAGCACCGCGCCCGCAGACTAGGCCCCCCTTCACGGGTCCCTTATGCACGCAACCACATAGCTACCCCGCCCAAGGCCCCGAACGCGCTCGCGGCCCCGCTAGCACACGAAACTTAAAACCCGCTACAACAATCATTCAGTCATCACGAGGAGCAAGTGAGCAAGACCTCGCAAAAGGGGTAGGGATATTTTCTATTGTTGTACTGCAAATAGGCGGTGCGGATAATTTTCCATTGTGTATGCAATAGTGCGCGTAGGGTTTTCCAATGTCCAGTTCGCACATTAGGGGCCTATTATTTGTAGTGAGAACGCACATGGGCGTAATCCCCCCCCCCCCCCCCGGCTGTAATAAGTTTCCCAGCTTGGACTCAAAACCGCGAATTCGTGAGGAGACGGATGTTCTAATGCCGATTAGCGCCGCTGGGCCGTTAAGAGTATACCATGGATTCACACGGACGTGATGTTAATCTGTACGCACCGCCATCTATTGATGAATAGAATTTTTATGCATTTTTAACTTTTTAACTTTTTTAAATTTTTGTTTCAGCCAGAACCACCTCCCTCCCAGACGTGCTGATTCTGAAAATGTCTTTAGTTTTCCTCTAGGCTGTGGAGTTCTCTAGTTATGCGAGTACGAACTAATTCGGCTGAACAACTTTATATATATAGATTGTGGGACATGTCTTCTAGACTAGGGCCTGTAATGGTGGTCAAGTTATAGGGTTTTGATCCACCGGCAAATATGCATCGATTCGTTCATAACGACATATACAGTGTAAGACTTTGTCATACACAGAGAAATCTTACAGCTTATGATAGATGTCAAGAGAATGGTGTCATTGAGTCAGCGTGCCACACCGTCAGAGTCATAGTTTCACTGTGTCACAGACTCGGAAGTGTCACACCGACAGATGTCACATAGTCTGATTGTCATACCGTCAGAGTGCTAGGATGTCACGTGACGGAGTCAGTGTTACATCATTATAGTGTCAAGATGTCACAGAGTCAGGGTGTGACATTTATACCAACATGTCATGCTACAGGGTGACACTGAGTCAGGATGTCAACACCGTCAGAGTGTCACAGAGTCAAGACGTCACACTTTCAGGGTGTCAGTGTGTCACTGCATCAGAGTGCATGCAGTGTTATTTGCACAGGCCACCTAACAAAACATTTCGTCCTTGGTTTTTTGGCATGATTTCGATTTGTTCAGTTGGTTAGTTTTGGCAGATTTTAGCAAATGTCTTTAGTAACAAGGGAGGGACACAGATGAACAAATGAGGTCATAAATCCATCGTGTCAGCAAAGAGGTCAATTATGTGTAATTATGGCCAAGAGCTGAAATGGGTGAGAACGTCGACTCTAGAACAGGGACCTCACCCAATGATAGAAGAATGAGAAATGAAGAATGAGAATAGAATAGAATAGAACTTGCTTCAGTGTAACAATTTCATAATTACATTGTTTCGTTTAAACGTGCTTGGTGTATTTCGGTTTTTCACTGCTTCCTATCCAAAGAGTACGCATCTGTTTACCGTCATAAGTTATTAACACAGAGGACACAGCAATAACTGCCCTAACGATTGCCTTGGGGGGCCGATGCGAATCATCTGATAATATATCATTATATATATCAGGGTTCTCCAAGAGCACTTATAGCCTGGCGGCCCGCCAGGCTATCGTCGGGCCCCGCCATCCTAAAATGCACCTGCCACTCTAAATATCATAGCCGCCATGCTAAATATCATAGCCCCCGGACCCCCCTAGCACGCAAACCGCCTTCGGCGATTTGCAACTAGGACCGTAAAGGCAGCACCTGCCATGCTATAATGAAAAAGCTTGGAGAACCCTGTATATGTCTTTTTACTGCAATCTGAACCAGCGAGACCCAGATAATGAACACTGATCAGCGCAGAGATCCGATTGACAATGTGTAACTGTGAGCTGTGTATATATGCACTGGCCTGTAGTGACCTATTAAAGAAATCGCCTCTCAAATGCATCTAAAATCTGAATACGTGTAGAGAAATGTAGTATACGTCTTATCCGTATTATCAAGAGTGTATGAAGAAGGTCTTCTTTATACGCTCTTGGTATTATCTCTTGGTATTATACATATCACATCAACTTTAAAATTACGCAGGATTCATGCTGTTACGGTATGTAAAATATATGGCAAACTAGACAGAGGGCACTCACGGAGAGCGCATACCTCCGCTAGCATGTAACATGTATGTGTTACGAGCTGGCTCGCTGCGCTGGCTGGCTGGCTCGCTGACTCGACGCGCTAATATCGATCGCGCGAACACACAAGAGCGATCACATAACCTCCTCCAACTCCGTTGGGCGGAGGTAATAACACAGCTCTGCGTTCTTTTCGCAACAATTGCTCTGTAAATAGTGCAAAAAGTTGATAGTGTAAACCTGGCTTAATTCTGACAAAAGTGACCTGTAGTGACCTTATTAATATGGCGGAAGCAAGTGCAGAAATAATTGGATCAGCCTTTCATAGCTTGGTTAAAAAATGTTGATGATTCTAACTTATCGGCATTTTTCCACCTGGCCGATTCTGTTCTATCGATGTTTTCCTTGTGCACTGCTGTTCACTTTAATATCAGACTAATGCGATGTTGGCACAGTTTGAGAACACGTTTTATCACGTGAAATCGCGCTATCTTGCCAAAGTCAGCTTTACTCACTCACGTTCCACTGTTAGGTAAATGAGTGTTGGTGCTGGAAAATTAGCTGCCAGCGCTGTTCTTGAGATCTGGGTAAATGATTTCTAATAGATGGTATAGTTATACACCATAGTTGTTGTAGTTTGTATTGTTGTTGTTGTGGTTGTTAGTGTTGTTGCTGTTGCTGCTTTTGACTTTGATCTTGATTTTGTTTTTGATATTGACTTATGATCTTCTCTCGGATATCTAACGTATTGAACATTTAGGTAAGAGGTAAGGATCAATCGAAAATCTAGGTCAGTGGTGGATATCTTCTTGTATATATGTGCGCGCGTGTGTATAGCAGCCAGTTTGTAGACATCAGATTGTAAATTATAGTGCGTCTACACGTGTGCAAATACTAGTACGCGCGTAATGTATCAACCGCTCTTTGATTTCGCGGATATTCATCGCCTTAATCGACCTTTTCCTGCGGCCTGCACTTTGATGTGTTTGACAACGTGGACGTGGAGTGGACGTGGCATTTCGAGCGAGCGCTCTCTGCCTGTTGTTCGTCGTGGGTTGCGGTGTGCTCTGACCTATGTCACGTAACGGCGACGTCCACGGCTAGGCAATTCCATTAGCACCGACACACAGCTCGCTATGTCGGCCTCGTACGCTTGATCTATACACACTGCTGTTTGATGATTGAGATCTCGAGCGGGGTTCGTAATGCGAAACTGGAAAGCCCTGGAATTGTAAAAGGATATTTCCTAGAGGCATGGAACGTCCTGGAAACTGAACGGTGGAAGGAGGGAGGAACTGGAGGGGAAGGAGCTGGAATATAGGCTATATTGAATAATGACAAATGTCATTTGAATAATGATATTTGTCAGTGTTTACCCCTGACTATATTTATGTATCGCCCTTGAGAATCATTGAAATTGAACACGTCCATGTGTGCTATATCTTGTGCACTGAGCTTATCTGGCTCTCAATTAAAATTGCTTAGTGCAACTGCAAGGGTTTGTTTGCTATCCGTAGATTTAACCGATTGCAAACAAGTATTGTATGGGGCAAAAAAATCCCGCGGTGATAAAAAATATTCCGATACCGCTTAAGTGTAGGAGAGCTCCTGAAAAAAACTCATAGGAAAGAAATGTTCTACCTTATGTGCCCGCAGCCCCTGGTGAGTGTGATCGGTGGGTAGTTCGCGGCTAAGATTTGACCCGCCTTCGTGTTTTAAGGCATTTAAACACGAGAGTGCTGCCTCGGGCGACTGCACGAGTCGTTCGTTCACTACCGCTTTCAGGGTTTGCTGACCTTCAGAAAAGAGCCGAGGCACTTGCCAATATTTACACCGTAGCCACTCGCCCTCCTCTCTCTCTCTCTCTCTCTTTCTCTTTCTCTTTCTCTCTCTCTCTTTCTCTGTTTGTCTGTCTCTCTCTCTCTCTCTCTCTCTTTCTCTTTTTCTCTCTCTCTCTTTCTCTGTTTGTCTGTCTCTCTCTCTCTCTCTCTCTCTTTCTCTTTTTCTCTCTCTCTCTTTCTCTGTTTGTCTGTCTCTCTCTCTCTCTCTCTCTCTTTCTCTTTTTCTCTCTCTCTCTCTCTCTCTCTCTCTCTCTCTTTCTCTGTTTGTCTGTCTCT
>NW_014577144.1:538086-548086 GCF_000485595.1 Priapulus caudatus | reverse complement strand
TTCTGCAAGGCAGGGGGCTGTGTCATTGGCGCAAAACTTTATAATTCCCTAGAAACTCAAGCTATCATTTTCTTCCTCCTCCTCCTCCTCCTCCTCCTCCTCTTCCTCTCCTCCAGCCCCACTTTCTCTCTACATACATTATACATATATTATATATATATATATATAATATATCATATATATAATAGATAAACTTATGTCTATAGATATAGAGATACATCACATCTGTCAATGGGTGTAAAATTGCCATGTCTGTCATCCGTCCTCCGAAAATTCTTTTTGCCGAATATCAGTGGTGGCCGAAAAATTGGTTTGGACCATCCGAATACAACCCCCCCCCCTCCTGACCCCAACTGCCTACTTTGTGCCGGTGGCTGTGCCTGCAGACGCGTTCGGGCGGGGCGAGGGTTAGCTGCCCTTGTGCGGTGATTGCTTCTCTTCAGGACCCGCGGGGATGCTGCGAGAGATCGGGTGACTCCAAAAAACGACTTTTCGTTTGTTTTAACTGGCGGCATCTGCAGCCGGCGCCGTCGATGCGCGGTTGCCGTGGTGATGCTCCTCCCCCCGGCACTATCCTCGGCAAGAAAGGATGCGAGAACAGAGAGTGCGCGAGCGAGGCTCAGACAGACTCTAAGCCAATGTCTGAATGAATTTATCGGCAGCTGTAGATAGCGTGGCAGCAGTGAGTTATTGGCGGGTGGTAGCAGGCAGTGGGGGTCGATATAGCAAGATATGTGTTCTTTAGATGGCGTGGCTCAATCGGGCTGTTTGCTGCTAATCACTGGATTCTTGCCAGACTTTTGGGAGAAAATGTTAAGATAGTTTGCTTTCTTAGTTTTTAGGTTCATTTATAGGTTTTTGCTTTTATTTTTTATATTTATCATATTATCAAATTTATCCAAACCACTCAATGTCAGTTAGTCAATCATTCAAATGAACACTCAATCTGATAATTATTCAGTCAAATAATCAATTAATCAATTAATCAATCACTTAATTAATCAATCACTTGAGTAATTAATTAAACCAATCCTTCAATCATTTGACTGCTGACTTAATTAAATAATCAACTATTATTACTAATAACTACTCGATCGATCAATCAGTTAATTAATCAATCAATCGATCAGTCATTCAAAACCAAGCCCTAATCCCTTACAGGAGGAGAATGGGTGACACCGGTGAGTCGTCGTGGTAAGAAACAGAAGAAGTCCAAGGAGGAGAAAGAGGAGCTGCTGGCACGGAAGACTCCCGAACCGGAGAAGCCTGACGCACCGAAAGAGGAGCTCGACGAGGAGAAGGTTAAGGTCGAGGAGGTTGCAGAGGAGAAGAAGCCAGAGGCAGAAGTGGCCACGGAGACAGGCGACGCAGCAAAGGTGAGCTTCACATGTTAAACTGTCGTCCCCGGGATCGACGTTGTCATTTATCGACGACTTATGTCTGGGCACGACATGTTTATCGACGAGGTATGTCTGACTAAGGTTGAGTCTCTCTCTTCTGACAGGTTGTTGCGGAGAAGAAAACCCCAAAGAAGAAGAAGAAGAGACAGCAGCCGCCGGCGTTTGTCGTTGAGGAGCCGACGTTCGAAAAGGAGGTCACCCCGGAGATACCAGCCGAGCAACAGACACAGGAGGCAGAAGAGGAGGAGGTAAGAGAGATTCCTCCTCGTTCTCCCTTCTCCCTACTCTCCGTTTCTCCATGAAAGTCTGCCGCGTGGTCGAATTGGGGAAACTACTCTATGTGATACGCTACTTGCTACTTCGTATCTTCGAAACGATCGCTCTTCTATTTTCTTTTGATTCCGGGCCGAAATTTTCAAATGACAATATTCCTTCATTGCGAGTACCCAATCGATCAATCGGTTAACCGATTTGTCAGTGTTGAATGTGAGCGTCATTGACAAATGACAACAATGCTCGCACATGTTGAAATCTGGCAAATCTTGACAATGGAAATTAGATTATTTACGCCAGATAGATCGCTCGCTCGGCAACGTTTCGATATGCAGGCGAGAAGGCGCGCGCGCGTATTGTCGATAATCTTGTGCGTTGATCTACGTCAGTTAGACGTCAATGGTCGAGCGCTCACGACGACAACGATCCACTCTTTGCAGCGCAAGGTCGCCGAACCGGCGGAGGTCAAGGTCGAAAGTTCGGACGAGCAGACGACGGAGGCGACGGGCGACGGCTCGGAGGGCCGCGGCGAGAACACGTCGGGGTCGGACGAGGTCAAGGTCGAGGACGTCGAGAACGGCTGGCTGAAGGTCGAGGCGAAGGCATCGCCTGCGAAGGAGAAGAAGAAGAAGTCGAAGAAGAAGAAGGGAAAGGAGGCGGAGACGAGCACGCCGGCGGAGGAACCGGCGGCGGCGGAGGTCGCTGCGGAGGAGGTTGCTGCGGAGGAGGAAGCCGCGGAGCCGAGGAGGGCCCCGTCTCCCGAGGAGAGACTCAGTCCTCTACTCGACGACAGCGGCGATAGTGGTGAGCTATGTCACGTCACGTCTTCTCTACTCGCTGTCTGTCTGTCTGTATCTGTTTGTTTGCTTGTCTAGCCATACGCTTGCTTGCCCTCTAGACCATTGGTTCTTAACCTGTGGTCCCTTTGGGGTCCTCGGGGAGTCCGCGAACCCCATTGTATGCGAAATATTGTGTTTATGTGCTTATGTGTATTTTTCTGGGGGGGGGTTTGTAGCATTCACCAGATTCTCAAAGGGGTCCACAGCTCAAAAAGGGTTAAGAACCACTGCTCTAGACTAGTGATGCCCTGGGGGCATTTGTCGGATGCAAAATCAGTCTCAACATTAGTCTTAACACCAACTTCTCGAAGACCAAACCCACTATGCACTGTGTATCAGAAACAAACCACTTTACCCTGTTTCTGTCAAACAGTCTACGGGACAAAGTTAATGTTAAGAGTAATGTTAAGGACTAATTTCTCTTTCTGACAGTGGGCCCCTGCTGTTTATTGAACAAGGATCTATGCGTGGAAATGAACGTAGCTTTGGCATTAACGAAATTCGCGATTATAAGCTCAGCTAGCGATCGTCCATGCACCTGAATCATGTTTTCACTGCGAGCGACACCATGTCGTGACGTCATTTACACCTCATCACTCGCATTAACCGACAATCGCATTAGTTAAACGCATCAGCGAAGCTGCCGCAGCGCAGGAATTATCGCGCGCGGCAAGACAAGGGTCGCCATTAATTAATGCCTCCGCCGAGTCGTTAGCGTTAACGAGGTGGCAGTCTTGCGCATCCCTCGCGGATGCTTCGCGTGTATCGTCTGCGCAGCAGCGCCAATCCTGTCGTTCTCGCAGCTCTGAGAGCTTTAGATCTTAAGCTTATTTTTATTTTGTTTTCTCTTTATTATCTCAGCTTAAGCTCTTTCGCTTAATTTTTCGAGGCGTGACGAGAGGGTGAGAATGACGGGGGAGAGGTGTGGCTGGTGTAGGTAGAGTGTTGCCCATCGCCACTCTGTCACGTTGGCATTCATGCGGCACGATCGATACGGCCACACAACTTCACTAGAAGGTTAGCATCAGCCCACTTACCACGCACGCCCCCACACTTGCCGCAAATTGTCCACTCTGGATGGACTATTTGCGTCTGCTGTGCCGTGTTTCATCCCCCCCCCCACACCGACGCCTTCTCATTATTAGCTGTATCACCTTTACGTCGGCCGGTCGTGCGCGCGCGCGTACGCGGATGACGCAGCAGCTACGTTGCCTTGGCAACGCGACTCGCAAAGAAGATGCTGCGAACCTCGCGCGTGCGGGGGCGAGTTTTTAAATCGTAGGATGGCGACTGAAGGATATGACAGTAACTGATGGTGACGTACGATCGTGACTGATTAGGGTTAGGGTTAGGGTTAGGGTTAGGGTTAAGGTTAGGGTTAGGGTTAGGGTTAGGGTTAGGGGCAGGGTTTAAAGCACGAATAATTTATCAATCTTCAGTCGCCATCTTACGATTTAAAAACTCGCGTGCGGGGCCGTGAGCGTAATTGCGTCATTGTGTGACGTCAATCGTCGCGGGACTGACGTATAAGTGAGCATGCGCCTAGGCGGCGCACCTCCTCGAATCTCGTTTGATCTCGCCGCTCCAACGAGTGCGGGCATTAATTGGTCGTCCGCATCGTCGCAGGTGGCGTTCTCGTGTTTCATTCACTTCCTCTTCCTCCCTTTTCGACTCCCCTTCTTCCTCCTCCTTCTCATTCTGCTTGCTCTGCTTCTTCTTCCTCTTTTTCTTCTTCTTCATCATTTCTCTTTCTTCGGCGCCTTCTTTTCCCCTTTCTTCTTATTATTATGATCTTCATAGATAACGACGATACATGGGTCAAATAAGAACGTGGGCTCGAGTGCGGTCCTCACCGGCAGCAGTAGGCTAGCTTTCTTGCTGTGGCGGTATACATGGTAACGGGAAGAAGGACAGTTAGGAAAACCCTTAGTAAAAGTCAGCACTCGGTTGCACGCTGTGCAGTTTGAGCGCACTTCATCATTTGCTTAGTCGGCGTGTTTTACGAGAGGGTTCATCTCGCTCCCGCTAGCCATTTGGCGATAATTTCAAACTCGCTGATGGCATGGTGTGGTAATTATTTTTATTTTACATTGTTTTTGCCATTAGGTCACGCAGAAGGCACCGGCTCTTCGGATAAATCGCAGGAGAGCAAAAATGCTGGTGCAGCGATCGACGAAATGGGTGGTACGTTGTGTACTTGCTTTAGCCTGATTTCGTAGAGTGATTTTACATTGATTTTGTTTGTTTAGCAACACTGCGGCATGGCGAGACAAGAGCGTGGTGGTTTGATAACGTAACACCGAAGTAGAACCATGATGACCTAGATCCGTCTAGATGGTGGCTTTGTCTGCATGAGCTTGTCTGTTCAACTTATTCATCTATTCAATTCAGTCTTATCAATTCAGGAAACCTGCACGCATGTAACGTAGAGTACGTACAGACTTCCGCGCATGGAATAAACTCATTGTCGCATTTCAGATTCTTGGCAGGATGCCAAACCGCAGAAGAAGAAGAAGCGAGCGAGAAAGGATCAATGATGTCTCTGACAAGCACCGAGGAGACGGCGGTCGCGTCGTCGTCGTTTTTTTCTTTCCTTTTGTAAGTCCACACACGGGACCAAGCGTCTGCTAAACGGACGGCGACTTCCCGCGCTTCCCCCTAGGTGGCGCTGCGCGGAGGGCGAGCCACCAGGGGGGAGGGGACGAGAAAGATGCTGTCCTGATAAACCACGGCGCTGATTTTGCGGTTGCGCCGATGCTACGGATGTCCCCCTCCAGGGGGGGGGAACGCATGCGGCTCTCTGGCGGGGCGCGCGTCGTGCCCTGCTGCACGCCCGGAATGCGGTAACACATTTCGCTTACTCCACGTACCCCGCTGCTGCCCCTCGGTCCTGCGGGCAAGGAGGAACCGCCCGTCTCTCTCTCCCTTCCCTTCCCCACACTTCCCCTCTTCCCTCCTGCCTATTGCCAAAGTAAGTGTGCCATTTC
This sequence comes from Priapulus caudatus, assembly GCF_000485595.1. Taxonomy (NCBI): domain Eukaryota; kingdom Metazoa; phylum Priapulida; class Priapulimorpha; order Priapulimorphida; family Priapulidae; genus Priapulus; species Priapulus caudatus. The sequence continues at coordinate 542,587 of NW_014577144.1, read as the reverse complement.
TAAACGGCCCGTGTGAGGTCTCACATTACAGAGAGTGGTACGTTTGTTCTGCTCCCAGAATTTTGTTTGGGTGTACCTGTTGACAGGTGTCGTCCGGCAGAGTTATCTTTGCGCGAAGATGCGCGCGCACTGCTTATCTTAATGGGGAAACCAATCTTCCGACTCGCGCATCTCATTGTATGATAATCACAGGTAATGGTATTACGTCGCATAATGGGTAAATCGTTCTCACGCCCACGCACGTGGGGGGGCCGAGATCTAAGCAGGTTAACTGTGGGATGGTTACGTTATCGTACGACCTTGTGAATGACGTGACGTTGTTTCGTCTTTGCGAAGGGTCGTAAGCAGCCTCATTCTCCCCGGGGGTGGGGGTGGGGGGGCGTCTGCCACTATAGATGGCTACCTCGAACAGATTGGTTGTATATACACGTTAAAGGCATAATAAGCCCATTGCTTATGCAATGTTGACGGATGCTTGAGTAACTGGCACCTTGTGTAGTTGATAAGTACATAACCTTACATCCAAACGCGTATTAGTTTGTCCAATATCACTGCTGGTTACTAAGAAATGTCTAATTGAAATCTGCAGTCCAAAAATCAGTTGTTTACAGTTTCAAACCGCTGCCGACGAAGCGGGTGTAATACAGATTTATAGTGCACCGGACATTTTCGCACTCATGCGCTCTGTACGCAATGCTATCATCAGTGATTTCGTAAACATGCACGCTCGTGATAAGGAACTTTTTGTCAGGGCTGTCCACGTGCGTCCGTGATTAGTACGTGTGCTTTACTCCATTTCCATGTTTAGTCCGTGGCCGTGGTTACACCGCTGACACCTCCATTTCATCTGGCGTCCAAAACATACCGGCCACAAATGTTTATGTCATCGCTTGACTCCTGGATGACATTTACGTCACGTAAATGATACGTTGATACATATCAACAACCGATTTCAAGTCTTGTTTGTAATGTAACCAGCAGTGATATTGGACAAACTAATACACGTTTGGCTATAAGGTTACGTACTTATTAACTACACGAGGTGCCAGTTACTCTAGCATTCGTCAACATTGCATAATCAATGGGCTTACCTATATACGAGGACGATGCAGACTAGTAGCTGCTGCCCTCTGGTGTCAAAATAATGTATATTGTCAGTTTCACAATGTAACAGGTGTGCGTAGTGGTTATCGGATCTACCACCTAGAATCTGTCTTCCTTTAAATCAGAAGGGGAACACCACCACTGCAGTAAAAGCTGTAGGACTACTAGCTAGTTGTATGATCTTTTCTCACTGACCCTCCATATATTCTATTTTTGAAATCTAAAATGAAAAAAATATTGTTGTTGGGTTATTAGAAATATATAATGAAATTATTTTATTGTTTCTCGATTTATATATAAGAGTATTTTTGTTCTGTCGGATGACGTCAATGCAGCATGTGAATTGACGGTTACTGGTTGAGTTTCTGTCAAGTACAGCCGAATTTTATATATATATTGGGGTGACAGAAGTATGAAGAGGTCACATGTCATGCTGTCTGTCAGACTAACACTTTGTGTGCTTTTTCGTTCAACACGTTGTGATATGTAAGTTGTTGGCTGCCGAAAAATCGATTTTAAAATGACTGTGGGCATTAGGTGATGTAGGTTACGAGCTGCACCTGTAGGTGGAGCCACTTGAGTGCACATGTTGAACTGGAAATAAGAGCCAACAGATAACAGGATTAATAATTTTACTAACTTATCCCTGGATTACAGAGATAGCTAGCTGACGAAGTGGGCGTGATCATATTCGGTATTTGGGATCTGTATGGGGTTTATTGCCAGTAGGGCTGCAGGGTGAAGCAAAACTTGTACTCAAAACCTGTGCAATTACACGCGGTGATTGACGGTCGAGGTCTATTGTTTCACCACGTTTTAAGATACCGGGAAGTGTAATACAGCAGGTGATTGCCATGCTTCCGGTGAGTAAAGTAGCGATAATCCTGCTGGCGCCATCTAGCGCCAACCGTGTGAAGCAGGTGCCTCGTCTTGTGCGTCGGCACGACGACGGGTTGGTTGTTACGCGATCGTTGGGGAGTCTGCATTCGCCGTGCACGCGTCGATGCCTGCATGCCTGAAGTGTCTGCGTGCCTACGGGCAGGTAACATACGTGCAACGTTTCGTGACGACAGGCGAGAAGATGGTCGATTATGATCGAGCGGAATAGGCGGACGAGAACGTGCAAGGTTTTGTGTCGTTCGAATCGGTTCGTCTGCAACAGGGATAGAGACCCGTGCGTAGGCCAGCTCTATCACAAAGAGAGGTTAGGGAGTGCAATGTAGGCAGAAGCTGCGGATGCGACGGGGTTTTTTTTTGACGGTCATGGTAAATTACAAAAATAGCAAATGTTGCTGCTCTCGACTCGAAACGGAAAAAAAGAAGAATATATATAATATATATATTTTGCTTGTGAATGTATCATAAGTCGTAGTCTTTGGCAGATTGGGGCGCACTGGTGCGTCTTTAAAATAAATGGAACTAATCAACTCAAATTCTCGTCGTTTGCATGTGTTATTTATGTATTTTTATATGACCAATATACACCAATATACACCAATATACAATTTAAATTGCGAAACTTTCTGGACACTATTCATGCATGAAAGGACTGTCCAGTGTTAAAGTAGATCTATATCGTGCTCACACGCACGCACGCGCATGGACACACACACACGCACACGCACACGCACACACACACACCTGGGCATAACACGAAAGCTGTGCAGGCAAAACGTCTCATCGCGATCGGCAATCCGAAAACGACGGTCCGGTCGTCACGACGACGACGGCGGCGGCGGCGTGCCGTCGACGAAGTAGCGTCGCAGTTCTTCCAGCGCCCTCGCGCGATGGGAGAGCGAGTTCTTCGTCGCGGCGCTCATCTCCGCGTACGTCTGCGCGCGTCCGTCTTCCGGCTCGAAGCACGAGTCCCAGCCAAAGCCGCTCCCGCCGCGCGGCTCGACGATGAGTCCGCGTGTCCGCCCGCGGAACAGCGTCACGGGGGCGCCGGCGTCGCCGGGGCTGTACGCGAACGTGCACAGCGCGACGGCCGACTTGTCGTCGAATCCCTGCAGCATTCTGTAAGGCCAAAACAAAACAAAATATATGTGTGGTTACCGTTACATGCCGAAAAAAAATAGGGTAGGTAGGGAAAATATTTTATTTACGAACCATGTCCGAAGGATGTGCGTTGTGCCTTTTGAAGTAGGAACTGTCCCATAAAAAATATTTTTTTTTTACTTTAAAGAAAATTGACAATAAAATGATTAGGGTCGCTGGGAATAATTAGGGTCGGTCAGAAAATCGTAACCACACCTATATTTTGTTTTGGCCTAAGGTGGCAGAGAGTGAGGGAGGGGAGACGGAGGACAGGCGGAGAGTTAGGGAGGGAGGGGAGACGGAGGACAGGCGGAGAGAGTGAGGGAGGGAGGAGAGACGGACGGGCGGGGAGAGTTAGGGAGAGAGGGGAGACGCAGGACAGGCGGAGAGTTAGGGAGGGAGGGGAGACGGAGGACAGGAGGAGAGTGAGGAAGGGAGGGGAGACGGACGGGCGGGGAGAGTGAGGGAGGGAGGGGAGACGGAGGACGAGCTGGGAGATTTCGCGCACAGAGCAGCGAGGAATCGTCGCCTGCACGAATGGACGGCCGGAAACGGATCGGGGATATTCGCAGGGAGGGCGATTTCTCTCGTGCGTGCGGAATTATTAGTTGATCGTGGGCTCTTTATACTGACGCAGATATCTGATACTTATGTTGCAAAGGCTGTTAGTTTGTCATGTGACAACCAAGCTGACACAGCCGAAGTTGGTTATCAAAGGGTTAACGACTTAAAACGGAGCCTTTGAGGATCAATTTGCCAGTTTGCTCTACTTACGTAGCCCTTCGCTTCGCTCTCCCACTGTGCATCGCTGTGGCAAAGTACGGGTCTATATAATGTAGAGCTACTTACCGGTGTAAGCCTTCCGGTCCTATTTGGGCGAGAAACCACTTGATGTACGGTCCAGGCAGTCCACCAAGTGCGTTAAAGCACAGACACGTGTCCTCCACTAGGCATGGCTGCTTTAGGGACTCTGCTGCGGCTTTACATTTGGCTATGGAGACGTTGTCTGGTTCCCCCTGGTATTCGGGGAGATCAACATCAATTCGTTCTAGCTAAAAAGGATGAAGAAAGGTTTAAACGTTTGGTTATGCGTACTAGAGCTACTGCTTACATAAACCGACCAGGCTCTCTGACTGTTACACGTCGTAGGACCTCTCGCCAACGTAGTGTTAAGCGAGAAGGGAACTTGTGGCTCTACTGCTTACACTGCTACTCTAACCACAGGCACTTGAAGCGTTTCAATAAAATATAATGCTAAATAAATACGAAATCGATTTACTACCAAATTCTTAATGTTTCTATACTCTCTTTCACCTATTATTGCCGACAGTTTCCTGTAAATTCCGTCCAAATCCTATGT